>NC_054706.1:62559668-62620630 GCF_016097555.1 Gigantopelta aegis
TCTCTCGTTCAGACGGATCCGTCTTCTCAAAATCTGTATTTCAACACAGCACTACACCTTCAACGTCTATCGACTGTCAATCTAGGGGTTTTCTTGACGGGATGCAACCAATCTCGTCCCTTTAAGCTGTGCACCCAAACGGCCTTAACGAGGCCACTCGCGTGGACATATCGATCGGACTTTAAACTTTTAGATCTGCGTTCAAAATTTTATGTCTTAATTACTTTTTTTTTACAAATATTATTAAATAGTCCGATCCTCTCTTCTTTCTCTTATTTAATTTTGGACTGTCCTTCTAAAATGCTCCAAATTATATAAATATTCGGCCGAGCAGTCAATTCTTTTTATTTTTGGCTTGTAACCTTTTTATTTTTTTTATTTATTCTATTAACTTTTTTACTAATTGCTATTTTCAAAATTCTGCCCATTTTCACCCCCCCCCCCCCCCCCCCATCCCGAGTCAGGCCGCTGATCTTATCGGAGGTCGGAGTCGGGATGGGCGTGTATGGGCACGTTAAACTAGTTATCATCATCATCATCATCACGTCATATCGCTATGATGACAAACTAAACTAGTCGATCACTTCACTGTATGATATTCAAATGTTATTATGCTCAGACTGGTTTTGTGTGGAATAATTGTCGAATGAAACAGTTGAATGTTCCTTGTGTAATGCTAGTCTCTAACTACTAACTATCAGGACGACGTTGTCCAACTCGACAGTTGCTTTGTAAGTTCCCTTCACTCCCGAATTTCGACGGCTGCGCTCAGATTAACAACTAATCTGTCGTAGGAGTTGTATACGACGAGAAACGAGTTGTAAGAAAGAAAGAAATGTTTTATTTAACGACGTACTCAACACATTTTATTTACGGTTATATGGCGTCAGACATATGGTTAAGGACCACACAAATATTGAGAGAGGAAACCCGCTGTCGCCACTTCATGGGCTATTCTTTTCGATTAACAGCAAGGGATCTTTTATATGCACCATCCAACATACAGGGTAGTACATACCACGGTCTTTGATATACCAGTTGTGGTGCACTGGCAGGAACGAGAAATAGCCCAATGGGTCCACCGACGGGGATCGATCCTGGACCGACCGCGCATCAAGCGAACGTTTTACCACTGGGCTACGTCCCGACCCCGAGTTGTAAGAGTGCACGCACTAGCAACTGGACAGTCGTAGTAGTCGTGAGATCGGTGAGTTGGTCAACTTCGTCGTGACAGTTGGTAGTCTGATACTAACATAATAGGACGTGGAAATTGTATACGACGAGAATCGAATTGTAAGAGTAATCAGACTAACAACTGGACAGTCGTAGAAATCGAGAGATCAGCGACTTTGCGAACTTCGTCGTGACAGTTGGTAGTCACATACTAACATAAGACTAACATAGTGCTGTATCATTTCCAGCGCTCGCACTGTTTACCACTGACACGTTTAAGCACGCTATATGTGAAGGACAACAACAGCAATTCCTCACGCCTCATTATTACTGACATCCGACAGATTCTGTATAGATTATTCCTCCCTAGACTGGTGCTTCGTGTCTAAAGTTAAATGTATGTGATGTGATGACATCCGACAGATTCTGTGTAGAATTCTCTCTCGTTAGACTGACGGTACCAGTCAAATTGACTGCAACAGCCATCGTGAACATGCCGCTGATGAAGTATGGCGAATGATGTTAAGGCCCGTGGGGTGTATTTCAAAGTGTGTGAGGGGGAGGAGGGGAGGCACTGTCAGTCCAAGAGTCTGGATGATAAAAATACATGCATTTGAAGGCCCGCGAACTTGTTGCGGGGATGGGGGCGATCCAATTTTTTTTATTTTTTATTTCAGTACATTATTTCCAGCCTTCTTAATAGAATAGCAAACGAAAGTGTGTGTGTTTGTGTTGGGGGGTGGGGGGTGGGGGGATGTGGTGGTGGTGGACGCATGGCAGTACTGTATACAGTTAAAGTTAAAGTATATTTGGTTTAACGACACCACTAGAACACATATTGGATAAGTACTGTCTGTATACATATTAATTTTAGGTTCATTAAGAAGAATGACGTATCTGACACCCATCCACCCACCCACCCCAAAAAAACCCACAACAACAACACCTACCGATTGGCGCCGACTCGATAGTCACGTCGGCGTTCATCGGTAGATATGTGCAGGGCATAAGTCGCGTCTAATCTCCTGTTTCCCCCCGATTAGACTGCCGCGTCGGCTGGTGTGTGCAGGCGCACATTTTCAGTCTACTGCCGACTCGACAGTCGAGTTGGCGTTAATCGCTAGGTGTGTGCCAAGCATTAGGAACAAACTAATGCTGCAAGTTTCTAAACGTTGGTGCCATTTTTTCTCTCAAAATAGCTGCAGCTGTACCTAATGACTTCAAATTCCTACAGCTTGTTTAGTTTTTAAGCTAGAAATTTCATTTTTATACCACCTTAAATTATATAGTATTCTCTTTGATAGGTGCCTATCTATTTGTTTTTAGAAAAAATGTCTTATTTTGAGTCTTGTCACATTTTGTTAAGCACTGATACTAGATTTTAAATATTTACTGTCTGCAAATTAAAACAAGTGTGGTGGGTATCGTTAAACGAACATTTTGTTCGGGGCGGACGTAGCCCAGTGGTAAACCGTTCGCTTGATGCGCGGTCGGTTTAGGATCGATCCCCGTCGGTGGACCCATTGGGCTATTTCTCGTTCCAGCCAGTGCTCCACAACTGGTGTAACAAAGGCCGTGGTATGTAATATCCTGTCTGTTGGATGGTGCATATAAAAGATCCCTCGCTGCTAATCGAAAAGAGTAGCCCATGAAGTGGCGACATCAGGTTTCCCCTCTCAATATCTGTGTGGTGCTTAACCATATGTCTGACGCCATATTACCGTAAATAAAATGTGTTGAGTGCGTCGTTAAATAAAACATTTCCTTGTTTATAGTTCGTGAGGTACGCCCAATCTACACTAACACACTGGTAAACTAACGGTTTACGGAATGTTTCGCATCTACAAAGCAGACGGAAGATAATGCATGCTGCCTGGAACCAAAGAACAAAGCAGTCTATATATATAAACAACACTAATCCAGGCTGGAGATGTGGGTTTTTTTTTATAGAAGCCTTAAGGTTTTCGTGTTCAGCGTAACACGTGTATATCACGTGCGCTATGCGATGAGTGGTAGCATTCCTGTACGTTTCTGGTAACAAAATGTTTGGACGAATTCAAACTGAACGTACAAAATTACACAGGTGAATTCATCGACTTATCAGTTTGATCGCCAGATTGGTCTCTTCATCATATCTCTTCTAACCAGTGCACCACGACTGGTGTATCAAAGGCCGTGGTATGTGCTATCCTGTCTCTGGGATGGTGCACAAAAAAGAACCCTGGCTACTAATGGAAAAATGTAGCGGGTTTCCTCTCTAAGACTATATGCCAAAATTACCAAGTGTTTGATAGCCAATAGCCGATGATTAATAAACCAATGTACTCTAGTAGTGTCGTTCAACAAAACAAACTCGTCGATATATCGGTTTGATCGCAATATTGATCTCCTCATGATATTTTGATGAACTTATCTCCCCTTTCCCTCCCCCTTCCTCACTCCCTCCATTCTTCAAACTCCTGATCCTTCAGTCCATTCATACATCTGAACGACAATAAAGTAATACGTGATCAGGGTCGTATCTCTGCACAATACAGAATCGAATGGGCAGTTGACAAAACAGTGGTTGACTTCATGAGTCTCTATCCAGTGCCTCCAGGACAGCCCCCCCCCCTCCCCAGGAGATCCACCATTGGAGACCTCATCCCGCCCGTCTGTCCGTCAATCAATCAATCTGTTAATTCGATCTTAGCCCATTTACCATACATTCATCCATCCGTCCGTCCGTCCGTCAGTCCGTCCGTCCGTCCGTCCATCCATCCTTCCCTCCTTCCTTCCTTCCTTCCTTCCATCCATCCATTTATTTTCAAACCTTTGCATTCAAATATCGGAGTGTTTAAATAACCGGTATTTCTGTTTTACCATTTTACATATTTTATTTTTAAGCATTGACAAAACGTACTATATATTTAATTGTAATCGCTTTCTGTACCGTTCCAGTTGTCTACGCAGCGAATGCACGGAGACACCCGAAGTACCTATCCGGAGAATGGACGGAAGAAGACACATTACGTCACTTCCTGGACAGCATCGACACCCCCGGATGTCCCGATGGAAAAGTGACTCGTGAGGAGTTTCTCAATTACTACGCTGGTGTGAGCGCCACTGTTGACGACGACTGTTACTTTGACCTAGTTATGAGGTCATGCTACAACCTGCCACCCAGGAAAACAACAAACAGTTAATTTTTGACTTGTTATCGGTTAGAATCGGTCTGAGCAGTCGATTTATCGATACAGGGGCCGATATAAAGCGCATCACGGCCCCCAAAATTCAGATCATCCTGCAACAGCAATTAAGTACAAATAATAACAAAGTACTTGTATATACCTGATAATGATAAAAACAAAATTCCATTACAGGTCAATTTTTCAACAGCTTTTTGCGACGGCTTTGCCGATTGCCGTCGTGGATTTGGAGGGCTGCAGCTAAATATTACATGTAAACTATCTGATGAAATTCATATTCTTACAATCAAACATTTGGCATTTGGGATACAGTTTGCCATGCCATACCAGCCTATATCGAAGTAAAGTCTAGGTGCCCGTTCCACGGACCGTTCTTTGCACTAAGATTGTCTTAAGTGCATAATTACCTTATGCACTTACGGTGATCTTAGCAGTAAGATCACTTCGTGTGACGGGGCCCAGGTACATTCATCCCGGGCATAGCCTCTGACAGGAAACATTTGGGCTTGTTTTTTTGTGTGTTTTTTTCTTTCTTTAATGCAAGTTTGAAGTGAATGGAATTTGGACTAAACATTTATTAGCAAGAAGCCAAAAAAAAAGAAAGAAAGAAAAGAAGCTCATGTCTGTTAAAGAAAGAAAAAAAGATTTACAGCCAAAGATATCAGATCTGTGCAATTTAAACGGACTGCCAAGTCAAAGTGCATCGGACTACTGATAAAAAAATAAAAAAAACATAATGTTTTTGAAGCATTGCCAAATAGTTTTAAAGTCCGATAAAAGCCAAAGGTACTTACGGAGATAAGTTTAGAAACAGTTCATAGAGTTGGCTTTACTGAAAGATAAAAACAACAACAACCTAAGATGTTTTGAGATTTTGTGTACATATTCTGATTATCTGATCAACAGATATCGCTGCTACATGCACTAGAATAACGCATAATGGTATATTTAGAAACTGTGAATTTGCAGCTTGAGGTTATGATAATCGAGATAGGGGCAAATAACTGTGCATTATCTAGCATTAAATATTATATTAATACTATTAGTCCAGTCAATCTTAGGTTAAAAAAATGCTTGACCTAGAACAAATTGCAACAAAATTTATTTTTGTTGTATATATGTTCTGATTCTTTGATGATGATTTTAGGGATATCTATGATGGATTTAGGCCTCCTTAAGCATCCGCAAGAGACTGCACCAGTGGTGTCTGATCCCTAGGCAATGTACATGTATATGGTTTAATACATAATTATCAAAACTCCAAGTTAGACCAAAATATCAAGTACTGAGTGTCCATCGTTATCACCAATACTTTGGATAATTTTGGGGCAGGATTTAGCTCAGTCGCTTGAGTGCCCGCTTGAAGTGCTTGCGTCGCAGGATCGAACCACCTCGGTGGACCCATTCAGCTGATTTGATTTTTTTAATCGTTCCAACCAGTGCACCACAACTAGACAAAGGCCGTGGTATGTGCCTTCCTGTCTGTGGGAAAGTGCATATAAAAGATCCCTTGCTGCATTAGGAAAAATGTAGCGGGCTTCCTCTGATGCCTACGGGTCAGAATTACCACGTTTGACATCCAATAGCCGATGATTAATCAGTCAATGTGCTCTAGTGGTGTCGTTAAACAAAACAAACGTTTAAACAAACTTTTTTGGATAATTTATCTTTGCAACAGCTTTTTGCGACGGCATTGCCGATTGCCGTCACGAATTTGGTGGGCTGCAACTAAATATTACATATAAAATGTCTGATGTCCGACTCAAAGCACCTCAGCATAATGTTCACTTGCGTGAGTGGAACAAGAGTTAATCGCGTGCTGTATCTGCTTGGTACAGAGCTTACAGCGAGGTGTGATGATTAACCCTCCTCAGATAATGGAAGTTTGTTTTGTTTAACGACACCACTAGAGCACATTGATTTATTAATCATCGGCTATTGGATGTCAAACGTATGGTCATTTTTGACAATCATAGAGAGGAAACCCGCTACATTTTTCCATTAGTAGCAAGGGATCTTTTATATGCACCATCCCACAAACAGGATAGCACATACCACGGCCTTTGATATACCAGTCGTGGAGCACTGGCTGTGACGAGAAATAGCCCAATAGGCCCACCGACGGAGATCGATCCCAGACCGACCGCGCATCAAGCGAGCGCTTTACCACTGGGCTACGTCCCGCCCTCTGATAATGGAGCACAAGTTGTTTATTTAATGGCGGGTGATTTTTTTTTTAATGCTTTTTTGTTTGTTTTGCCTTTCATTCCAACAAATGCACGACGACTGACTGGTACGTCAAATTGCATATTACTGCCAATCAACATTTAATTAATTTCAGCTTATCTTCGTTCATCTATCAAATTACAGTTCAAGCACGCCTTTCCTGGGCACACACACACAGAGACACACCTCAGCTGTCTGGGTTATCTGTCAGTGACATGGATTACTGGCTAGTTCTTAGTAGTTAATGAGAGAGAAGTTGGTGAGGCCTTACACCTACCAACCTTACACATTGCGTTGATCGAGTTGTTGAAAAAGGTTCTGAGTGAGAACCGGTACCGGGATGCGAACCCAGTACCTACCAGCCTTAAGTCCTATTCAGACTTTCACAATTACTCTGTGGTAGACGCTGAATAAACAAGGTGCTGCTGTATTATTAGATACACATTCCTTTCCTTCTGTTTTTGTTGTTTTTCTTTAGTTTTTGTTGTGTGTGTGTGTGTGCACGCGCGTGCGTGCGTGCGTGCGCGCGCGTATGTGTGTGCGTAGATTAAAAAACATTTATCTTATAGCTTGAGGTACAGTAACGTCATTCCTTAAATTTTCAGCCAACAGATTTTCAATTACTGCTATATGGACGGAACACATTAAATGGTGCTAGCAATACAAATATATGGTAAATCAAAGGACGTGGTATGTACTCTCCTGTATATGGGGAAGTACGTATAAAAGATTCATTGCTAATTTGTTAGTATCATTAGCAGCGAGTTTCCTCTTTATTTCTATTGAACAAATATCGAAATGTTAGACACCAACCTCCCCCCCCCCCCCCCCCTCAAAAAAAAAAATGGTGGTTTAAAACTCTTCTTGGGTATCATTAAAGAAATATTCATTTGCTTTCTTTTTGACCGTTCCGGCCAGTGCACCACGACTGGTATATCAAAAGCCGTGGTATGTGCTATCCTGTCTGTGGGATGGTGCATATTATAAAAGATCCCTTGCTACTAATGTAAAAATGTAGCTGGTGTCCTCTCTAAGACTATATATCAAAATTACAAAATGTTTCACATCCACAGTCGAATTAATAAATCAATTTTTTCTAGTGGTGTTGTTAGACAAAACAAACTTTTTTTCTTTTTGACTGTACGTCTAATATCACTGGTAACCATCTCATATCACTTTATTGATTTTGGAGTCTATTTACGTCAGAAAACAAATATGGTAGTGCCATGACACTATTTACTTTGCAATATTATTTTGTATATAATGTGCTTCCTTCCTCGATTCATCTTTTGCTATTGAAAAGAAGTTGTAACTCTACTCACGGAAAAAGGTTTCTGTACATGGTAATGAAGCATACATCAAATTGTTTTTAATAAATTATTTATTGATCATTTATTATACATTTAACATTACAAGAAAATTTGGAAAACTATGATGTGTCCACATGAGTCACTAAGTTCAACAATTACAAACTTTACAACTGGTTTCAAACCATTTTATTTGGTGTACGGGAACGTTTCCCGCGAGTATATAAATATTGTCGCCACTTGTATACATGTATGTATTTAATTATCAGAGAGTCTTTGAAAGTCAGAAAACATGTGCCCGACCATTTTATTCTTTGTACAATAAAACGTTTTGAATCACTGAATAACTTAGACTTTAGTCATGCTACAGTTGAGTTCCAAATTTCAGTTACACAGACAGACGGACAGCCGGACTGGCGGACATATAGTTTATTAACGTACACAGTAAAACAAACACAAGCCAGTATACATGGAATTATGTGAGACAAGTATATTGTTAGAATAATACAAGTACATTGTATATACAAGAAAGATAAAACTATTATGTGTATGAAAAGTACAGAGACCCCCCCCACCCAAAAAAACAACAAAACAACCCAACACAACCCCCCAAAAAAACACAAACAAACAAACAAAACAAAACAAACAACAACCACCACCACCAAATAACCAAGCAAACAAAAAAGGAGCAAAAAAGCACCCCCACCAATTGTTTTAAATATCAAATCAAATCAAATCAAATCAAATAATTGTTCTCTTTATGTATTATCCTCGATAGAGAGGAATTCTGAAGCTATGCAGAATTAACTCGTAATTCCACCATTTATGAAACGTACGGTGGCACCATGAAGACAAACACTTATTAAAGATGCAATCGGTAATGAGACGAGTTCGCAGTTCCTATGTTTTCACGGTTGCCATGGACGCCATCTCGATTGTTTAATGATTAATCAGCCATTTTCAAAATACATATTTTCCCGAAACAAATAGAGATCCCATTTACCCAAACGTATATGCTATGAAAACAATCTAATTGTTATATGCAATTAATAATTTATCCGGTGTGTGAAATGTTCGGCATCCACCAAATTGTAAAAGGTCACTTCTGAGTCAAGCAGTGCAAGGCACTCAGCAGATTTCTATCACACCTACCTGAAGATCATATTCACTATGGAATAACTCCAATGGGCTAATTGTTTTTGTGGGCTTTGTTTGATTTAAGAAAAAAAACCCCACTTCTTGTTCATCTTCATCTTCTTCTTTTCTACTTCGTTTTCTTCTTGTTTGTTTGCCTGTTTTTAAAAATAATAACGTGTTTAAACATAATCAAATAACCACCAACCACTGTAAGCAGTCTGATTTTATGGGACTTTGGAACATGACCAGTTTTTTTATGGTTTACAATTAATTATTCAGATGACAGACTAAGAGTTTGAGGAAGCTGATAACCAAGCGAATTTCGGTAGCCAAAATACCCCGGGCTACCGCGTAGGTTGAGTCCTGGAATATTTGTGCAGTCTGCAATTTAATGACCGACGCTACCTAGAAACCAACTACTAACACGTAATGTAAAATGTATTTATCTGTTCAACACCAATACACACTATAAACTCAATGACCAGACAGAGATTAATTAATTACTGGCAAGTCTTTTTGATGTGCATTAGTTAATTAATCTGCTGAAATGGCTCATCTAGTATGCTGCAACAGCTCTGGTCACTAAACGGAAAACGGCTCAATTGAAACACTCGAATGTCATGTCATAGGGTTTTACGTGCACATTCAGAACAAGCTGTTGTAGCACACGCCTCGGCCTGCTCCTCCGTCCAGGACAACACTCGAAATCCGAAACAATGCGTTAAAAACTAGTTTTAAAATGGGCAGTATAGTCTGATCGTTATTACAGATGTTTAAAGGGAATCTTAAAACAAAAATACATGTATGCTCCTCGTTACATTAAAGAATAGCAATGTTCAACTCCCCAAATTGACATAGGAACGGGCCTGCAACCTTAAATCACCAAAAAAAAAGGAAACTCTTCATGACTGAAAAAACCCTGATTATCAGGGCTTCTAGAATTTTGTATAAAATCCACTAGCCATGCGATCAATGCTTTCAAAAATTTACTAGCCACATTTAAAAATTTATTAGCCCTACTTTACTTTAAGTTAATACGATTTTACTAAATAATACTAATAATCCGATATGTCACCTAAAGAGGTAGATAGAGCTTAACAACACTAACATTTGGAGGTGGGGTGGAGGCAGGATATTCATATTTACAAAATAGACTTAACTGCAATATTGAACCTAAACAAATTGCACTAGCCATCGGGCATGGCAATAATAGTTATTTACTAGCCCACCATTGATTATCACTAGCCACGGGAGTGGGGCTACCATAATCTAGAAGCCCTGTGATTATATAACCTAACTTCTGGGTATGCAGTTGTGACTTTACTTTCATATCGATTGAAACTATATGTCCTTGACAGTTAGATTGAACAATTTGAGCATTTATGACGTCAATGAATAGTCATAGGGCCCATTTTGTATACCAAGCAACACGACCAATTACACCTTTTTATGGCCTTTACTAGATAATGTTTGCGAAGAAATAACACCATGTGGTGGACAGAATGGTGGACAGAATTTAAAAAATTAAATATTTAGTGAAGGTAACAACAGCAGAGAGAGAGAGAGAGAGAGAGAGAGAGAGAGAGAGAGAGAGAGAGAGAGAGAGAGAGAGAGAGAGAGAGAGAGAGAGAGAGAGAGAGAATTTACCTGGAATTTGTAAACAGATCATATAGGCTGCAATAATTGTAAGAAGAAAACTTTGTCGCGAATGCCCAATTTGGTTTTACCAGGAATCGTATTCTGTTTTATAATGCAGGATCAGACCATCAACTATCACTGACGAAGTTAGCCAACTCGACGGTTGCTTTGTAATTCCCCACACTCTCAACTTACGACGGGTGAGCTCAGATTAACAACAAATCGGACGTAGGAGTTGTATACGACGAGAATCGAGTTGTAATCGAGTTGTAATAGTACACAGACAGTCGTAAAAGCCGTGAGATCGACGATTTGACCAACTCCGTTATGACAGTTGGTATTCTGAGACTAGCATTACACAAACACCAGTATTGCTGAAAAAACTGCATATTATAAAATCTACCTAACACGGTTTCAATACACAGGTCGAGTTTCTCCATCGGTTTGTGGTCTTTTGTATGGTGAAATTTCTATTAATAATAATATATTCTTTATTTGAATAATGATCTAATCGATTGCGAAACTATGTAATGACAAGATATTTCTTTGTTTCTTTCAAAGTACGCTTCCGATAATGCACTCTAATCCGAGACAGGCGATAAGGTCTTCAAACGATGATCGATATTCTACACACAGTAAACAAACAATACAGGAATATTGATGTTAATACGGATAAGACTAAAATAGTAGTTTTATTAAAGAAAGGTTGATTAAGAAAAATGAGCATATAATGATGGTTTCACACTGAATCAGTCGACCGGTTGCAGCAATCTTGTAACATCATTACTGTATTGTAATACCGTTATTATCGTTGCTTTCATCTCACTAAGTGCTAGTTGGACAAGTGAGATATTAGGTATTGAAAGGATGCAGTGATATGTCAAGTGCGTGATGAAGATGATAATACATTTATAGTTTATTGCAATAGACCTACTGACAATGATAATACAGAAGGTTTATAGCATGTTATGGTTATACCTGGTTTGCTATTTTTCGCTCCAGCCAGTCCACCATGACTGGTACACCAAAGGCCGTGGTATGTGCTATCCTGTCTGTGTGATGTGCATATAAAAGATCCCTTGCTGCTAAATCGGGAAGAGTAGCCCATGAAGTAGCTGCAGCGGGTTTCCTCCCTCATTATCTGTGTGGTCCTTAACCATATGTCCAACGCCATATAACCGCAAATAAAATGTGTTGAGTGCGTCGTTAAATAAAAACAAAAATTCTTTCTTTCCTGGTTTGTGAATAGTTTATGTTTAGAACTATTATTGGTTCATAGCATTTGTGTTAAAAAAGTTGAAATGTAGTCTTAGATAGGAAACCCGCTACATTTGTTTTCATTAGTAGCAAGGGATCTTTATATATAAGTCAAGATAAACATATATAGTTGTTTATTCCCCATTTCTCATTAAATCTGTTTATAAAATATGTTTTTAGGAGCCTACGGAATAATATTACTAAATTATCTTAAACATGTATAAATAAATTTAGTTGTTAATCCCCCGTTTGTTATTAAATCTGTGTACAAAATACATGCCTATAAGCTGTGACCGTTAAAAACATAAACTACACTGCATTACACATTCATCTCTACTTATATAATTATCACAATGTGTTAGAGGAGTTCTCTTAATTATGTGTTAAAATCAAGTCTTCTGAAACTTTATTGGGTTGTGCATGATTCGTTTTAGCAGACATGAGTGTCTTGTGCATGATAAGGATTGAAGTCATGCAGAATTAATATTTGGAGTGAAATGATATTAGCTTAGTAGCTTGTAAATATATACAGGATACTACATGAGTGGCCGTTGGACACCATTTATATTACAACGAGTTGTTTTAAAATGTATCTAACGTTGTAAGATAAATGGCATCCAACGGACAGGAATTTAATATTCTGTTTCTTAAATGTTCTAAAAAAACAAGGTTTAAAATAAATCTAAACGTCTTTCCAACTAAAACCTATTTACAGCACTTGTGTTTGTAGTTAACTTATGCATCATAGAGAAATCATTTTCAGGATAACTTATATGTCACAGAGTAATCGATTTCGTTGTGTTTTTTTCATTGGATGGTATGGCAGTGGCGATCTGAGGTCCATTTCACAAAACATCGTAAGTTTACGTCTGCGACTAGCAGCTAAACCGGTCGTTCGTTTATACGTGTTTGGCATCTATTTCACGCAGAAAATCACATCATTATGGAAAATGGCGCATTTTAAGGACAAAAGAAAACGAAATATGTGTACTTCAAACTACATTAGCTGTACTTTTAGTAGTAATAAGAACTGTGGTTTAGTCGTATGTTTACGTTTACGTGCGAAACAAGGCTTATGGTGTTTTGTGAAACCGGGCCCTAGGAGCAGTAAGTCATATGTTTTTTAATTGTTATAACGCGTTCATGTGTTAACTGTTTGTGTTATAAAAAAAAATAACGAATGAAAGTTAAAGTTTGTTATGTTTAACGACACCACTAGAGCACATTGATTTATTAATCATCAGCTATAGGATGTCAAACATTTGGTAATTTATTTTGTACATATAGTCTAAGAGAGGAAACCCGTTACAGTTTTCATTAGTAACAAGGGGTCTTTTATATACATCATCCTACAGACAGGATAGCACATACCACATACGGCCTTTGAAATGGTCCAATGGGCAATAACGAATGATATTCTCACCAGCAGGTGTGTAACCGAGGTGTTTGCCGACTCCTCATGTGCCGCTCTAAGGTATCCATGATGAAATTCCATTTAAAATGTTTAATATTCAACATATGGTGACATAAATTTGTTTACAACTTTAATTATTTGTTTCATCTTCAAAATCTTTCACCTGCTTTTACAAAACATGTATAAACAACGTATAAACCTTCTCCTTGTCACGAAATATAGTAGTGGGTCCAGATTTTCGAAGCTATCTTAGCGCTATGATATTGTAAAACCATCGTAGACTGAGGCATGCGTCGTTGTGACGTCAAAACTTACGACGGTTTTACGACATCGTAGCGCTAAGATAGCTTCGAAATTATCTAGCCTGGGGCTATATTTTCGAAGCTATCTTAACGCTACGATGTTGTAAAACCGTCGTAGGCTATAAAATGCGTCGTTGTGACGTCAAAACTTACGAAGGTTTTACGACATCGTAGCGCTAAGATAGCTTCGAAATTCTCTGTAGCCTAGTCTTCATCTCAGATCGGAGGCACACCCCCACCCGTCGAATGACAGATCTGCGCCCGAGAATTTGTCGGATTGCGACATTTCTTAGCTTGACATTTGTTGCCAATTGCGTCTGCTATTACCACTAAATAGTTTTGAATGGATTGTCAGATTGGGCTTCTCAGATTTAATGTACAATCAATAGTTGTTTCGACCTCAGAATCAATATAATTACACGCTTCAAAGACAAATTATAATACAAATGTTCATGGTATTTGTTTTTTGCACTCGTGTGGAATAATATATTTATATTGCAACCATGGATACATTTTTGTGAAAGAAACGAAACAGAAGGTTAGGAACAAATACTTTAAGACCAAAGAAGCAATTCATATTTCATGATGCTGACCAAAAAACATTATACGATTGGTTTACGAGGAGGAAAATTTTTAAAGAATTGCTGAGACAAGAAAAAAAAGGCAATAAAAAAGAAAACAAAAAGAAAAAAAAAAGAAGAAGAAAAAACAGAGAGAATTAAACAAAAGAAAACATAACCAAAAAACATAACGAAAACAATCAAACCAAAAAATAAGAACACAATAAATCGAATGTAAAGTAAATATTTAAGATTAATATTTGAAGCATTTTCAATACGTAGGTCTTCTGGTTTGAGACCGATAATACTCCTAGATGCTTTTCTACCCTAAAACTGCCCCCCCCCCCCCCCCCCCCGCCCCAGCAGTGCTGGAGCAAAAACAATAGAGATATTCGTGCCAAATGTGCAACCATTTTTACCATGTATTTTAATCATTCCACCCTAAAAATTTAGTTGTAATCCATGTAAAAATGTGTAGTGATTCGTTTGTAACCCTATATAGCTGTTTGACAGTAATGCTAGTAAGGAAAAAAAAGAAGATTTTTTTTTTTATTATACTGTTTACTGTATATTCTGCTGTGATACGCTGGTTAGATTTGTATTATGTCTGTACACCATATCGGCTTATTATTATTATTATTATAATTATTATTGTTGTTGTTATTGTTGTTATTTTAATTATTAATATATAATAATATTTTATTATTTATTTACTGCTTATTACTTAATTCATAACATTTATAATTTGTTTTATCAATCAACATTTTAGTAAAATCTGCAACATCAATATATTTTACAGATATGGTTTCTCCTGTCTACCAATATATATTTTATGTTAGTGTGTCATATGACATAGAATCGATTTGATAGCGATTCTACATTCGGCCTTTCTGGAATCTCAAGCTATCAAAATAAATAAATGATTGAAAAAAGATTCCTTGGTCTTATTCCTTGTTTGTGAAACGTCTCTATACCTGGAATTAATCAGATATGCTGAATAATTGATAAGAAATTGCCTTGTATGCGGTTTTGTATCGTCTCGAAGAAAAGGGAAATGGAAATGTTTTATTTAACGACGCACTCAACACATTTTATTTACGGTTATATGGCGTCAGACATATGGTTAAGGACCACACATATATATAGAGAGGAAACCCGCTGTCGCCACTTCATAGGCTACTATTTTCGATTAGCAGCAAGGGATCTTTTATATGCGCCATCCCACAGACAGGATAGTACATACCACGGCCTTTGTAACACCAGTTGTGGAGCATTGGTAGGAACGAGAAATAGCCCAATGAGGCCACCGACGGGGATCGATCCTAAACCGACCGCGCATCAATCGAGCGCTTTACTACTGGGCTACGTCCCGCCCCTCGGAGTTTATGGAAACCAACCATGCCTAACACTGAATACTATTCGTACCTTTGTACACAAATCTACAAAGTGGAAAACCAAAAATACTTGCGAGTGTTAAGTGGCGGCGATGACATTTAGCTGTTGACGTCACTTATCAATAAAAGAACACCAAACCGTTTTACTGTAGACGAGACATTTGATTACGATTCTTGTTATTCGATTTCAATCGTAACGTAGGCCGGCTAGTTATATTTCAAGTCTGTTATCCATGCAAAACATTGACAGAGTTCATTGTTTACTTAATAATTAAAATATATGTCAAATACGCTGGTGGCTCTAGACATGCAGTCGCCGATTTAGCTGCGTTCAAATTTACACTTTAAACTTGTCATAACTAAACCGGTTTATAAGTGTGAACGCCATCTTTTTACTTTATTGGTATAGCTAAACTATTTCCCATAGCACTTTCCCATTGACAGGAAATCACGTACCACGGCTTTTGACCAGTTGTTGTGCACTGGTTGTAACGAGCAAAAAAAACAAAAACAAAAAACAACCCGGTTGAATGGATCCATCAAGGTGGTTCGATCCTATGACGCAGGCACCTCTAGCGATCACTCAACCGACTGAGCTAACTCGTGTTGTAATTGTGCACTTCGCCACAGGCAGCACAGTCTATACCTCGTGGGGCCGCGAAGGGAGACCGATCCTGCGATCCATGGCTCCCTCCGATGTGATATAATCGATATTCAACAGAAAACATGAAATATGATAGTCTTCATTTTATTGCTTATTTATTTACGACACTCGAAAACCAATTTTTTGTTTTATATATATCCGTGTTTGAATTAAATAATATTAAAAGAACCCAGATGTGAATGTATGCTATAAACAACACACTTACATGTATATCGCATTTCACTGTGGTCGTAATGACTCAAGAGTATGCTATAAAACATTTTGTAATGCAGCTTGTTAAGCGATATACTGAAAAGGCTCTCGCGAGTCCATTTGTCGTTTTAAAGTTACGACTGGTAATCGATCAAACTCTGTTCATTATGTATGTGCCTTTTCACTAATTAACAAATCTACTGTACGTGGGTTGTCTTTGTTTGTATGTGTTTTTATGTTTTGTTTTCTTTGTGGGTTTTTGTTTTGTGGATTTGTGCTGGAACCTTAATTAGATATAAGAACGAAAATAAGTGGCAATGAAATTAAATGAATGTGGATTAAAAAAGGTAGTAGTAAGTAAACATTAAACATAAACGTTATCGTTTCAAATTAAAGGTGCATTACTGCCTATCTATCCTATAAACATATTTTATAAATGCAAAATACAAACACACCTACGGTTTTAATAATTTTGTGTTTCCACCATCACGGAATATTGCGATTTGTCTAAACGCAACTCACGCATTATTTCCATTCCAACACACATGCAAATTTAGAATGCACTTATTTGGCGTCTACTATTGAGACTCCATACAATACGAGTACCTCGTACGAAAATAGCAACAAGACAACATTACGATTTCATCGCATGCTATGCAATCGGCCATTATCGTACGAGACACTAGTTTCGTGTGGTGTCACCTTTACTTTTAACACCTACATAATACACATTTGTTTGTCACAGTAATGCACAATGGAAATCTGTTTGCCAAACTAATCTGTAATGCAAATATTTTTGCCACAGTAACAGGTAACACATAAACAAAACCACGTGAATGTGTCTTTCTGACGGTAGATACATGTATCAACAGGACTGTCGTCAGGAATACACGAGTAAACTACAGCACATTGATTTATTATTTTATTTTATTTATTTTGCTGCCATACAGTGGGCACTAATAGAACCATCGGCTATTGGATGTCAAACATTTGGTAATTTTGACATAGAGTCTTAGAGAAGAAACCCGCTACATTTTTTTTTTCCATTTCCACCAGTCGCAAGGGATCTTTTATATACAGTATCCAACAAACAGTATAGCACATACCACGGCCTTTGATATACTAGTCGTGGTGCACTGGCTGGAACGAGAAATAGTCCAAGTGGCCCACCGACGGGGATCGATCCCAAGAACGACCGTGCATTAGGCGAGCGCTTTACCACTGGGCTACGTCCCGACCCAGGATTGTCGTCAGGAATACACGGGTGAAACACAAAACAAGAGAAAATACAAAAACGCCACAAAAGCAACTAAATAATAATTTATAAAACTCTAAATAAACAAACCAAAAACCCGCCCAAAACCAACAAAAAAACCTAATCCCCAAGCCAAAAAAAGAAAAAAAGAAAAAAAAAAAAAAAAAAAAGAAGAAGAAGAAAAAAGAACCCAACTGCAAAACCCCCAAACAAACAAAGCATCAACAACAACTAAAACCAAAGTGCCCACTGTATGGCAGGAAAATAAATAAATAAATAAATAAATTTAATTAAATCAAATCAAATCAAATCAAATCAAATCAAATACATAAATAAATACATAAATAAATAAATATTTATAATATTCTGCCTTGTGCCATAAATAGCAGCATTTAATCCGCAGAAGTAATTTCTGTTATAGACTAAAATATAGAAAGGTATATTTGATGACTGTATTCTGGACTGTATTTATATAATGGATAATAATAAAATGTTGTTACAAAACCGCTATATGTTCACCAGGTGGGTAGTAAAAAACAAATTGTATGCTACACTAATATGCATATTAAATTTAATTGCAAACATATAACTGAATATTAAAAGCCAACACGAAAGGGCTCGCACCGTTACACACTCCATAGAATCCATACATTTAGTATTTATTAGGTATAAAATAGGAACATTTTATCAAGAATAATTTCAGTTACAAGTCTGTCACAATGCAGTGATCAATAGAGCACTAACTTACTCATATACTTTATGTAAAAATATCAATTTCCTTTGTGTACGTGTGATTAGAGATAACGTTAATAATTTATTAGTATCGATGGGATATACCATATCGTAATTGAAAACAACCTTACAGAACACGACTCAACATAGATTACAGCTCGGTGGCGCAATAAAATAAGCCATACATACACATTGGAAGTCTAGCTTATTTTGCTTCGTTCTGCATTCTCTGTTTTTTTTCTGTGTTTTTTGTTGTTGTTGTTTTACTAAGTGTACAGCTGTAGATGTGACAGACATACAGATGGACTTTTCTTTGAAGTATTAAGTACACAAATATGTTTATTAAATTTTTATGACACCATGGATGGACGCTTGATGACACCATGTGATATATAGAGATTAATACATGAGTGACCGTTAGATACCATTTATCTCACAACGAGTTGTTTTAAAATGTATCTAACGAGCGAAATCGAGTTTGATACGTTTTTAAACAACGAGTTGTGAGATAAATGGTATCTAACGGACACGAATATATTATTCTATTTCTTACATATCCGCAAATACCAGGTTTTAACATCTTTTTGGACTAAAAGTTATTTACAGCCGTTGCATTTGTAGCGAACTAACACGTCACAGACACATGATTGTCAGGTTAACTATACGTCACAATGTAATCTATTTCCACCGTGTTGCTTTTCACTGGCTGCTTGGCACTGGTGACCTGGTCATCACCTAGGAGCAGCCAGTCGTATGTCATGAAATTGTTAATACACATTCGTGTGTTAACAACCCATGTGTTATCAAAAATAATGCATGGTGTTCTCACCAACGGGTGTGTAAGAAATATATAAAGGATACTCCCCGAGTGTCTTGTGATATAATTTATCAACATAAGTTGATAAAAGTATGAAATCCGAGGTTGCCGAGGATATGTTTTATACTTTTATCAACTCGGGCTGATAAACTATGATATCACAAGACATGAAGGGGAGGTGTGTGTGTGTGTGTGTGTGTGTGTGTGTGTGTGTGTGTGTGTGTTATCATCAATTATCATTCTTTTCATTTGCGACAATTGTTAACAATGTCAGTAATGTGGGTTGAATGTCACTATATTTGGCAGCAGCAGACTTGTTAACTTGCAGAACGACAGTGGCGTGACGTCACTAATGATAGGTTAGCGCTGAAACATACACAGTGACGTATCAAAATAATGTCTTGTGATTAAAATTTGACCAATCAACATTATAAGAAGCGATATCTCCTAGGAGTATATCGCAGGAGGTATCTCAAATTATAGTGCCAACGATATCTCCTACAAAAGTCTTTAATGGATGATAATATGGGAATACCAGATAAAACAAGTTTTGAAAAAATACTAATACGACTTTTTAAAATATATAATGGTCATGATATAACAAGTTTCATATTCAGCTAGATACCAATAGGCCTATATTAAGACATCTGGCTGAAGATTTTTGAAACTATCTTAGCGCTACGATATCGCAAAACCGTCGTAGGATATGACTTCACTACAACATACGTCATAGTGACGTCATACTTTATAGTGGTTTTACGATTTAATAGCGCCATGATAGCTTCGAAAATGTCGGGCCATGAGTACATTTTAAAGTATAATCTAACATATATGGATATTTTGCCATTTTATTCATATAGTTGATAGTGAAAGAGAAAATTTGCTGCCGGCAAATAGGCTATTCGTACATCGGACAGCACATACCACAACTATTGAATATATTTTTAACAATAGACACTGTTACATTTATTACCAATGGCAGAACTTGTGGCATTAATGGCTCTATCAAAAGTAGGGTGCACCTCGAACTTTGACCCGGTGCTACCGTTAGAATTTGGAATGTAGAAGAACGCTAACTGTCGGTACACATGGAAGTTAATAGATACAGATGTCTTTGACGGAAAGGTAAAAAAAAAGAAAAGAAAAAAAAAAGAAAAAAAAAAAAAAAAAAAAAAAAGAAGCAAGAATTGCTGGAAAAGCTGTTTTTAAATAATGAATTCAAAATCAAAATCTTAGTTCTGTCAAGATAATTTTTTATATGATCAGGGCCCTGTGCTATAGCTAATGCTTTCATGAATTTTTGTAAAACTCATTCTGTAAAAGCACCTTGAAAAGCAATAAAATATGTGTAAGCAAATATAGTACACAGACTGAGTAATTGTTAAACATTGACGAGGTGTGAACATGTACAGGAGCGTGTTCATGTAGTTTAGCAGGAAGGGGGTGGGCGGGTGTGGCGATAGACGTTTATATTGAGAAGAAAGAAAATTTGCTTGAGCAGGAAAGGAAGGGGTGTCCACCCCGAAACCCTACACAATGATGCATTTTTTATTCAGTTAACTTCAGGTTGTTATACATTCTACAATGTTTTAGTACTTCTTCTTTTTTTAAGTGAAACAAGTTTTTCTACTTGTCAAACAACTTTCAGGTTTCTTTTTTTTTTGCAGATTTAGTTACACAATGCGTCACAAAACAGCGACAAAGACTATAGATCTATAACACAATAGTGATACACATACAGACAAGATGAGAGAGAGAGAGAGAGAGAGAGAGAGAGAGAGAGAGAGAGAGAGAGAGAGAGAGAGAGAGAGAGAGAGAGAGAGAGAGAGAGAGAGAGAGTGAGTCACATAGAGAGATATGAAGGAGAGAATGAATCTAATCTGTTAGAAATATGAAACACGAAGCCTGTTGCTAAAGCAAAACAATATATTAAATCAAAGTATGAGCAATTATGACGAGTCACACGTACGTCTGGGAGTTAATAACATGATTCAAAACAAAAAGTGAGTGTTCCTCGGGGAAATTATATCTGATGCGAAGTCTGCTACCATCGATCATCCATGATTTCGTAACACAATGACCGATTTCACAATTTCAATCGGTGCAGCACTATCAATCAGAATAATTGAAATTTGTAATATGCAAGATAAACTGTTCATTTGTTAATGAATTGATTGAAATGCAGGCAATACAATTAAAAACTTCAAGAAATGATAAATAATATGTGTGTATGTATGTATGTGTGTATGTATTGATGTATGAATATCTATATATTGTATGTATGTCGAGGTTGACTGTTACATACATAGATATTAACGCACTGGCGCAGGGGATAATTAAATCCTTTCTGGCCTCACAAATTGTCCCATGCCGTTGCTGGGACTCGAACCTGTGGCACCGATTCGCCCGCGAATTGCAAGACTAACCACGATACGCTCTGAGCTATCGAAGCTTCTATAAAAGGAAGTTCTTTAACTCAACCATATGCATGGGGCCTACAATCTACGCAGTCGATCCCGCTTACGTGCATGAAACAGTGGGCAGACCTGGCACTGGCTAGTGTGTATTGATGTATGAATATCTATATATTGTATGTATGTCGAGGTTGACTATTACATACATAGATATTAACGCACTGGCGCAGGGGATAATTAAATCCTTTCTGGCCTCACAAAGTGTCCCATGCCGTTGCTGGGACTCGAACCTGTGGCACCGATTCGCCCGCGAATTGCAAGACTAACCACGATACGCTCTGAGCTATCGAAGCTTCCATAAAAGGAAGTTCTTTAACTCATCATTATGCATGGGGCCTACAATCTACGCGGTCGATCCCGCTTACGTGCATGAAACAGTGGGCAGACCTGGCACTGGCTAGTATGTATTGATGTATGAATATCTATATATTGTATGTATGTCGAGGTTGACTGTTACATACATAGATATTAACGTATGTATGTATGTATGTATGTATTGTATGTATTATATATATGTATGTATGTATGCATATATGTTTTGATGTATGTATTGATGTATTTTTATATTTTGAATATTTCTATTGTATGTATGTCGGGTTTTGACTTAAACATACACATATTCAATGACGCACTGGCACAGGGGATATTAAAATCCTTTATTGCCTTCACAAATTTCTCATGCCGTTACCGAGACCCGAACCTGTGGCACCCAATCGCCCGCAATTGTTGGGCCGGAACGCTACCAATCAGACCAACTACGTTCCATGCATGTATGCATGTATTGATGTATTTATGTATGTATGTATATATATATTGTATGACGAGGTGGACTATTACATACATACATATTAACGCACAGGCGCAGGGGATACTTACATCGTTTCTGGCCTCACATATTATCCCATCCCATGCCACTGCTGGGACTCGCACCGCCCGCAACCTTCAGACTTGCCACGATATGTTCTGAGCTATCGAGGCATCTATAAAAAGGATGATTTTTAACTCATCCATATGCATGAGGCCTACAAGCTACGCGGTCGATCCCGCTTATACTAAGCGCACACGGGCCCGACAAGACGGTCTTGTCGGCAATAACGCCAACTCGAAAAAATCGGCGCTAGTTGGCGAAACGTTTTTTCAGCGCACACCAAGCCGCAATCTAATTAAAATTAGCTCCACTGGTTAATTACTATTACATGTGGATCTAACAGCAGCCCTTTGGAGTTCATGTTCAGTTGACCTTTCATTCGACCAATCAAAACCTTATTTGCAAAATCATGCCAGTGATTTGATGATAATGACTATTTATACATACTAGTTTAACATGCCCATATACCACTAGGGTTTCGAACACGCCCATCCCGAGTCCGACCTCCGATAAAATCGGTGGCCTGACTCGGGATGGAGGGGGGGGGGGGGGGGGGGAGGAGTAGAGTTGAAACTGGGCAGAATTTTGAAAATAGCAATTAGTAAAAAAAGTTAATAGAATAAATAAAAAAAAGGAAAAAAGTTACAAGCCAAAAATAAAAAGAATTGACTGCTCGGCCGAATATTTGGAGTATTTTAGAAGGACAGTCCAAAATTAAATAAGACAAAGAAGAGAGGATCGGATTATTTAATAATATTTAAAAAAAGAAAAGTAATTTCGACATAACATTTTGAACGCAGATCTAAAAGTTTAAAGTCCGATCGATATGTCCACGTGAGTGGCCTCGTTAAGGTCGTTTGGGTGCACAGCTTATAGGGACGAGATGAGAATAAATTACATAAAGAAATACTTCTACGTCAGACCTTCCGTGTTTAAGTTAATCAAACTATTGAACTCGGAAAATATAAAAACTTTAAACAATCTTGGAAAATATTTATACAAGGCTTTTCTAAGAAGGGAAATGTTCATTAAAAATTAATATATTATGTTTACCCTCCTATTGACATTTTATATACTCTATTCATGTAATTTTGATTGTTAAATATCACACTATGTATATATGCACAACTGTTACTATGATAATAATATTGATGTTTATGTCGCGCCTATAGCCAGGATGGCTTTGGATAATAAAGAATTAAAAAAAGAATTAAAACATCCCGTCAAGAAAACCCCTAGATTGACAGTCGATAGACGTTGAAGGTGTAGTGCTGTGCTGAAATACAGATCTTGAGAAGCCGGATCCGTCTGAACGAGAGAGAATATCAGACTAGGGTATAGGCCAGTCGTCATGGGTTAGTATAGTGGTGCGGACGGGCCCGACTCCGGAGGATACGAGATGGTATCACTATAAAGCAAAGTAAAGTCTAGAAAAGAGTAGTAAGGGCCGACCCCGCTTCCTATTTCTTCTTAGAGTGGGGCGGTCAACCTTCCAGTGCTGCTAGGACAGGCTCGGACATGTAGAGACAACCGTGGCGTTCTGCAGAATGGCCGTCATACGAGTCACGAAAAAACAAGTCAACATTGTCAGACGGAGAAATTACGTGGAGGCAAGGAATCTCGCTACCAACCTGGTAGTGCAGGCTGTCGAAACGAGAAGCGTTCGAGCGTTCAATCAGTTCCAATGGCCGCATACATCCCAGTAGAGAACTTCATTTCGCTGACAAAAACAACGAAATGAAGGATTCCCAAGTCGAGCACACGAAAGCACGTGCAGTGTGCACAAGCGAAACAAACACGTCTTACCGCGACGAGCCCCAGACTGGGAATCCAGTGATTTTAAAATAATTTTAAAACATTCGGGATTATGCCGAGGGTATACGAAATGATTCGAGTGAATTACGAAGTATACAATCCAGATTTTATTACTGCTCTTTTCCCCCTGTTTTTTTCAATGTTGAAATAGATCAACAAGTTCGCCTATTGCATAAATAGTCTCGCCCGATATTTTTAGAATTTGTATGCTCCCGAATAACGCTATAAAAGGCGAAGTGTAATTGGTCGATATTTAAATTGTTATTTATAGATGAAATGTCACCTGGACATGGGAGTCCATGCAGTGCTGTTAGATCTACTGGTAGACCATTAGAGCTAATTTTAATCAGACTGACCAAGCCGAAGCGATTGTCGAAGCTCAATAAAATTGGGGTGGAAATACTTTTGTGTTGTTCAAAATGGCGCGATTTGCGAGAAAGCTGCTTCTGCTTCATATCTCACTAAGCTGCTGGTACGGAGGTGGCGTTGTCGACAACAGTCGAAATGAAAAATGTGGGTGCGGCCACACATTGTAATGAGGGAAGAAGAATGAGCATATAATACTCTAATACCTGGGTTAAAACACCATGAGATCCTAGTGTATACTAACTTTTTAAGAATGCTCCCTGACATTTTTTAATGCTTAGCAAATTCTATCTCCCCAATAATAGAGACGTCTGACACAAACTACAGAGCAGCTATTCGGAACTGAACCAGGCCGCCATCATGACTGATATCACATGATCAGATGATGTGCAGTGACTGGTAAGCATAGCGCTGACGATCGCGTCGGACTGAAATGCAGAGCAGACCAAGAATACAGCCGACAATCTTTTCTCAGTGCACACCGGACCGATGATGTGCAGTGACTGGTAAGCATAGCGCTGACGATCGCGTCGGACTGAAATGCAGAGCAGACCAAGAATACAGCCGACAATCTTTTCTCAGTGCACACCGGACCGACTGTCCAACGCCCGATTCAGTATTTTAATCGGCCCAAAACAAGTGATTAGTGACGACAATTTAGTCGGCTGCTAGCGCACACTAACGCT
Organism: Gigantopelta aegis; assembly: GCF_016097555.1. Taxonomy (NCBI): domain Eukaryota; kingdom Metazoa; phylum Mollusca; class Gastropoda; order Neomphalida; family Peltospiridae; genus Gigantopelta; species Gigantopelta aegis. The sequence continues at coordinate 62,585,134 of NC_054706.1, forward strand.
ATACTGGGATTCAATGTTGTATTAGAATGGGTACCAGCTCATGTTGGAATCCCAGGAAACGAAGCTGCGAACCGTTTGGCCAAACAATCCGTACTAGAAACTAAAATATCCCCTTTGGTAAAGTTAGGGGTTACTGAACTCTTTTCCATAGCTAAACCTTCTATTTTTCAGCTATGGCAAAATTACTGGGATCATAAAACAAGACCCTGGCATTATGCCCTTAAACCTGAAGTTCATACAATTGGTCCTATCTTATATAATGTTAAAAATACTGGTACTTTAACTAGACTTAGAGTGCGACAATCGGTGGGTCTAAAGGACACTATGCATATGTTGGGATTAACTAAATCTGATAAATGTGATAAATGCCATGTTGTTGAAAATGTTGGTCACTATTTATTCAAATGCGACCTTTATCGAGAACACCGCGAGGCTTTATAGAAAACGTTTTCCGATATAAATATATATTTTAATCCTATTAATCTTTTAAATCCTGATAAAGTTAACAGTCATATTATTTTTAAAGCCTTATTAAAATATGTTTCAGATACAGGGGTTAAAATCTAAACTATGTATATTGAAAATTAACTGTTCGCATTGGTCCCCTTACCTCGCCTGTCGAGGCCCCTCTTCTATCACCACCACCACCGCCACCCATCACCCCCACCTCTCTCCTCATCTTATACAGTGTTAATCACTGGACTGTTTTGAGAGGGGACCTAAATCCTAGTCTTTTGTCTTGGATCAACTTTTTTTCTTCTGTTTTTCCTTTTTTTTTTTTTTTAAATGTGGATTTTTTGTTCGTTTGTCCGGGTTTTTTTGTTTGTTTGTTTGTTTGTTTGTTGTTGTTGTGGGTTTTTTTGTGTTTTTTTTTTTGGGGGGGGGGGGTTGTATGTGTTCGTTTTGTGGGATTTTTTTTCTTCCTCCCCCCTTCTTTATAATTGTATATGTATATATGCTGTGTGTGTGTGTGTGTGTGTGTGTGTGTGTGTGTTATGTTCTATGCTTTATGCTGTGTTTTATACGTTTAATTTATCAAGGGCTACACTGCGTCTAATCTCTCTGGCAGGAGTAATACGCTGTATATTAGTAATCCTTATACGTTTTAACTTTTTGACTTTTGTTCTTAACCATATGTGATTAATAAAAACAAAATTATTTTAGATATTTTAATAATTATGTGACCCCTATTGGAACTACATCTCGTATGGATTAGTATTCTTATTGGGATTCCAGAGGGGGTTTAACATTAATATTGCCCACAATTTTACTTTACTTTTATACGACTGGACACTAAAATATAATCCACCTTTTCCCTTTCTACTTACATTAACACCTTTTAATTTACTACTATGGCATGTTTATTTCTCTTATTATTATTGTTTTATTGTTATTTTATTATTTACTTTTTTTTATCCTTCTCATTGTTTTAAATGGATGTTAAAAGTTAGGTGATAGCTCTTTTGACTTAAGTTAAGTCACAGCACCAATCACATAGTTTTATGCGGGTTCATGTTATGGTTAATATGGAGATATCATTCATCAATCTCCACTTTCCAATTCTTAACATTTCCATTATGCTGGAGGAATTAAATGAATTAAAATGGGGCAGACCTTCCCGTCTACTCTCCTCCGACATAAATACCAGATTAACCAGACATATTTTATTGTCAATATTCTACTTTTTACTTTGTACAAACCCTTTTTAACCCTTTGTATAAACACTTTTTAACTTCCTTGTAAATAAAGTTTATTTAACCATTAATTAGTATTTTTATCTAATCAAATGTATAAACGTTTTTATTAATTTTTTTTTATAATTTTTTTTATTTTAACTAACACTCTCCCCACCCCTCTCGTTGTGAGCACAGTTTCTGGCCCTAGTCAGAAATCGTGCTCGCAACGAGCGTGCTTGAACATTAAATTGATATAAGCACGTTAATTCCCGACATCTGACCTGACAGTCATTTGTGGGCATACATACATACATACATACACCAACCCGACAAGACGATCGAGTTGGCGTTATCGCCGACTAGACCATCTTGTCGGGCCGGTGTAAACGGAATGCAAGTCCGTAGGAACAGTTGTCTGACCGTACTTAATCTCCTAGGAATGCAGGTCCTAGGTCTAATATACCTAGGAATGCAAGTCCTAGGACTAGAATGCAAGTCCAAGTCCTTAGGAATACTGGTCTGACTGCCAGGATATCAAGTCCGGGCCGGACTTGCATTCCTGGACAATAAAAATTTAAGTCCGGTCGTACACATAAAAATTAAGTTATAAATGTAAACAAAACGAAAAACAGTTTCCTTTTGGGGTTATTTAATTAACTTAGGATACTAGTGCCTCTATTTAAATATTTTCTATTTATTCCAATATTTTCCATTTATATCATTTACAAGAGTTTGTAAACATTTTGTTGACCTTATTACATGAGCAGAACCAAAGTCTTTATTCATTGCGTATTGTTCCAGCTAATAAATGTTTAAACATTTAAAAGTAACTCAAAAACATTTTCCATAATGCGAAGCATATTAGTACTCGCAAATAAAGAAAGAAGTGTTTTATTTAACGACGCACTCAACACATTTTATTTACGGTTATATGGCGTCAGACATATGGTTAAGGACCACACAGAGTTTTTTAGAGGAATCCCGCTGTCGCCACATAGGCTACTCTTTTTACGACAGGCAGCAAGGGATCTTTTATTTGCGCTTCCCACAGGCAGGATAGCACAAACCATGGCCTTTGTTGAACCAGTTATGGATCACTGGTCGGTGCAAGTGGTTTACACCTACCCATTGAGCCTTGCGGAGCACTCACTCAGGGTTTGGAGTCGGTATCTGGATTAAAAAATTCCATGCCTCGACTGGGATCCGAACCCAGTACCTACCAGCCTGTAGACCGATGACCTGCCACGACGCCACCGAGGCCGTACTCGCAAATAAGTAAACTTGCCCATATTATATACCAACACAATTATCTATTAAACATTATATACTGGTATTTCATAATAATAATAATAATAATAATAATAATAATAATAATTTACCTATACAATGTGATATTTGCGTTATATACATTATCTTTTTATTATATATTTTTAAGTTTGTGCCTTTCTGTCAATAATGTTGCAGGCGCGTGTACATAGGGTGTGGGGTAGGGTAGCGTGTTCTAAACACCTCTCTTGAAAGCAAATTTCTAGACCTCTCCCCTGCATAGCTTACTGAACATGCTCATTTTAAAAAATTAATTTGGTCTAACATATGACATATCAGACTCTAGCCTCTATGATATCTTAGTCCCAACAAACCATACCATCGATAAACTAATATGTTAACTGGTTTCCATTAATGTTTATCAATTAACAGAAATATCAATGACTAAGAGTGGGTTTTAGCAGGTCAGTGGGCCACTACACCGACTAAAACAAAACAGTAACCCCTGAACAATTATCATACTGTCAATAATATGCACACACAATTTACAAAGATCCTTTTAAACAGACTAACTACTCATGAAACTTTTACACCTGACCGTTTTGGTCGCAATAGGCATTCAGGCTCCCGTTTTGCTGGATTTTATTGGCCGAATGAAACGAAAATGTCAGAATCTGGAATACAACGTATGTTTATATTCGCATTACAACCAAGACGCTAAATAGGATTCCAAACAAATCGGTCTGCATTTTTACATGGATTACAACTAATATTGTGAGTAAAATTATGGAAATGCATGGCCAGCTCATTTTGCCCGAACGTGTCCATTGCCTCACACTGGGGGAGTGACCCCCCCCCCCCCTTCCCCCCCGACCCGCATCTCCACCCAGTCTCGAATACTTATTATGTTCCTAACGGCCAGGTATAATAATACAGACCTTTTCCCCAACTCATAACTTATGCTTTTTATGGTCAAATAAGGCAGTCAGTGATAATTGTTTTGATGCCATTTTTAATTGTTCATCAGTAAAAGTCAAATTTTCATGCTTATTATTCCTGTTATTTTATATTGTAGTAACTGGTCATTATGGTACAAGTTATAAGTACTAACTACTAGAACTAAGTACAGTTTTTAAAGTTTTATTTCAGGGATTTTCAGGAATCATATATATGTAATAAGCAAACTATCGGAAATTCCAGAGGACTAGAAATACTAGGATTGAAAGTCCTGTGGACTAGGAGTACCAGGAATAAAAGTCCCACGGACTTACATTCCTCGAAATGCACGCCCCACAGACGTAAATTCCTAGGGATACAGGTCCCACAGACTAGGATTCCGAGGAATGGAAGACCGATCGGACAAAAATTAAGAAAATCACAATTAATCAGATTGTGACTTACCGTCAAAATATAAACCTACAAAACATATTATTAAAAATTATGTTGGTGTATATAGGAATTGTCTTTTGTTGTTCACAAAATGTTAAGGTTCTTTTTGAGTTACCAATTTTCATATATATATTTTTTAAACAATTTTGGGCTACATATTGGGGTGGGGGGTGGGGTGGTGGGGGGTGGGGGGGGTGTGTATATTTCTTCGTGTTGAACACATGGACATATAGCCTACTTTTTATCTGTAGTTGCATTATATACTTTAGAATAAAACAAGATATTCGTCCTACTTCAATATGCTAACAAAAATGTAAGACGACAACAAAAGTTCACTTAAGTGTCTGATCCACAAGTCTATGACGTAAAAAACATAATTAAGTTGATACTTAAACTTAAAAACATTTTTGACATGGAGGTTTGAACCCACAATAATCTTAAGAGACTGTACACTTATCCATCACACTACAAGGGAAGACTGCCAAAACATCACTTTTTTCTCGTGTCTTTCTGGCAGCTCGTGCAAATTGCAGAGTATAATAAACGGACTAGTATTTCTGTCACTGCCGCAGAAGGAATTTAAGTCCGGTAGGAATACAACTCCTAGGATAAAAACAACTTAAAAATAAACCAGGAATGAAAGTCCAGGTAGGACTATGGTTCCTAAGCTATGGAGGTCCAATAGGACTACTGTTCCTACGGACCTGCGTTCCTTTTACACCGGTGTGCGCTTAGCATTACGTGCATGAAACAGTTGGCTAATCTGGCACTGGCTAGTATGTATTGATGTATGAATATCAATATATTATATGTATGCCGAGGTTGACTGTTACGTACATACATATTAACGAGAGAGTCACAATATATATATATATATATATATATATATATATATATATATATATATATATATATATATATATATAGATACAGTCGAACCTGTCTATGGCGGCCACTCGTGGGACATGACAAAAGTGGCCGCCATAGAGAGGTGGCCGCCGTATGCAGGTCATATATAAGTCCGAATTTTTAAAAACAATTACACGTATGTTGCAATAGAACTATTAAGGAGCCATATACATGTGCAAAAACGTTAACGCGATCGCTTACTGGGTTTAGGTGGCATTTTGAAAATAAATATCAGAAATAAACTGCAGCAGTATTTAATTCCTTCTAGAGTTGACACGTTTAACTCCAGTTGTTTTAGGCTAGATACCCTCTTATCAACTGCGTTTAATGACCACCGCCGATGACTAGTACATCGCACCGTTAATCCAGATTAAAAACACTTGTTAATTAACGAACACAGCTAAGCGACCGACGACCTTTAAAGGACCGCTGTTTATCAAGCCAATTGGTTATATCAACAAAAACATCTTACGTTGTTTTTTACGATTGCCGACATTTCTTTATAACTTGCACTAAAAACAATTGTGGCCGCGATAGCAGGTTCATTTTCGCTTTTTTATGACAAAAGTGTGGCCGCTGGCCGCGTTGATCAGGTGGTTGCCATATAGAGGTAAAATATATAGTAAAATTCATTGGGGGGACCTCAGGGTGGCCGCCAATTTTTACGACGGTGGCTTGTTTTCCTTCCTTTGTTCAAATCCTTAATACATATAAGAAATTTACTGTGTTAGTATTTCTAATTTATGCTATTTAACTAATAATATTCATATAAAACTTAGACATATATTGTTTCCTTTGACATGCCTTGACCTCAACTGACAGTGTTCTATTTTAGGAGGGATATTCAAATACAAAATAATGAATCTTCATTTAAACTACAGCGGAAACGTCCATGATTCTACAAACACAATTAGATTAGTTTTTATTTCTGTTTACTCATCGTCCAATTTTAATCAGCAATATGTGTACTAAAATTCAGAATCTAATCAAAGAAATTCCAAACTTTTCAGCATAAATTCAATCTCGATCTGACTTGGAAAGACAAGTCTGACCGACGTCTCTATATTACTGCTGTTGACGAATTATCTCATCTAAAGCTGGGCGCACACCTAGCGATTAACGCCAACTCGACTGTCAAGTCGGCAGGGGTCTGAAAATGCGCACACGCACACACCAGCCAACGCGACAGTCTAATCGGGGATAAACCTGGAGATTAGATGCAACTGTCGCGTTTTTGCCCTGCACACACCTAGCGATTAACGCCAACGCGACTGTCTTGTTGGCATTATTCGATAGGTGTGTGCCAAGCATTAGACGTCATCCCAGTAAACAAACAGCGAGGCATCACCAGCGTAGCAATGACAGACTCGCCAACTCAATGCCCACGTCTAGAGTTTGATAAATTACACGAAAACCCAATAAACCAGGTGCTTGAGATAGGGGAGCGCATTCGATTCTGATTAAAACCAGGGCCCAATTTCACAATACATTGTGAGCCAAGTTTTACACCTAAACGTAAATCTACGACTAAAGCACAGTTCTTGTTACAAATTATAACAGTACACATGTTTCTTTTTCACTCGTCTTTAAAATGTTCCATCTTCTGTAGAGCCCAATTTCATAAAACATCGTATGTCTAGTTTTTGCACGTAAACGTAAATCTACGACTAAACCACTGTTCTTGTTACTAATTATAGCATTATACATATTTCCTTTTCATCTGTCCTTAAAATGTTCCATCTTCTGTAGGGCCCAATTTAATAAAACACCGTAGCCTATGTCTAGTTTTTGTTTGTAAACGTAAATCTACGATTACACCACTGTTTTTGTTACTAATTATAATAGTACACATATTTCTTTTTCATTTGTCCTTAAAATCCTCCATCTTCTGTTGGGCCCAATTTCACAAAATATCGTAAGCCTAGTTTTGCAATTAAACGTAAATCTATGACTAAACCACAGTTCTTGTCACTAATAACAGTACACATATTTCTTTTTCATTTGTCCTTAAAAATGCTCCATCTTCTGTAATGATGCAATTTTGTGCCTGAAATTGATGTCAATGATGTCATGCGCATGCAAATATATCATTATGACCGGTATAACTGCTAGTCGCAAGCGTAAACTTGCGATGTTTGGTGAAATTGTCTCGCCTAATTCACACAACTCCATGAAGCTTATTTAAGAAGGGGCGGGACGTAGCTTAGTGGTACAGCACTCGCTTGATGCGCGGTCAGCCTGGGATCGATTCCCGTCGGTGGTCCCATTGGGCTATTTCTCGTTCCAGCCAGTGCACCACTACTGGTATATCAAATGCCGTGGCATGTGATATCCTGTCTGTGGGATGGTGTATATAATAGATCCCTTTCTACTAATGGAAAAATGTAGCGAGTTTCCTCTTAGATTATATGACCAAATGTCTGACATCCAATATCCGATGCTCGATCATCACTGTGCTCTAGTGGTGTCGTTAAACAAGAACAAAAACTTTAAAGCAGCATCGCATCGTCCTTGCAAGGTTTTGTTTTTACATTGCACTGAGATGACAGACGTGAAAATAATTGTATTATGTTCCCTCATAATCATATTATGTTCCCTCACAATAAATATTGTGTTCCCCCATAATAATATTGTGTTCCCTCATAATCATATTATGTTCCCTCATAATAACATTATGTTTCCTCATAATAATATTATGTTCCCTCACAATAAATATTGTGTTCCCCCATAATAATATTGTGTTCCCTCATAATCATATTATGTTCCCTCATAATCATATTATGTTCCCTCATAATCATATTATGTTCCCTCATAATAAATATTGTGTTCCCTCATAACAATATCATTTTCCCTCATAATAATAGTGCGTTCGCTCGTAATAATATTGTACTTCCATAACGCGATTGGCTCGGAGATGAAAACACTTTACAATTACATACTGGTCTATATAGCATGTAGACACATACGACAAAACAGACACACACACACACACACACACACACACACACACACACACACACACACACACACACACACACACACACACACACACACACACACACACACACATTATATAAGTGGTGTTTCGATTAATCGAGTTTGTCGTGCATTACTCACTACTCTACAAGTTCAGCATTCTAGTAAAATACAGGCCGTTCTGCTACTTTATAATAAATGTGTACATTTATTTTCATTCAGGTTGATAAAAATGTATTTGCAATTATTTCTGACGGAGATCTGGCAAAGTATTTGCCTAAATATGGTGACAGACTAGACTATCAGGCAATTTCGCCAGAATACATTTTACAAAGGACATGACCCAAAGGAATGAAAGGATAAAAAGCTGGTGAAACGTCTACAAGGATGCGCTAGATAGTACCCCAAAAAAACACAACCCCGCAGAACATAAAGCAAGATTTAATTAAAAAACTGGAAATATATACGCAAAACGGGAAAACAGGCGTATAGAACTGGGCTGCATAGATTACAATGAAGATATGTCGGACTACAAACAAGTTCGCAGCCAAAAGGATGGGGGTACTCGGCAACGCACCGTAGCTATATGAAAACGAGCCAAAGATTTACTCAAAGAAGCAAAAGAGTTGGGGGTTTTCCTGGAGGGACGTCTATGAAAGGACCCGAAGATAACTTTCAATGTCATATTACTGACTTTTATAAACGAAAAATCGACGATGAGATCACTGTTGGAGAATTATATGAGAATACAAGAGTCAAAATGCTACGGTTATACATGTGTACAAAAAACCCAGCTAGGAGGACATTCACAGGACAATGACATGACTATAGAATTTGGACCAGTTCCCAATGACAACACAATAAACACCTTGAATGACACAATACCTTTGCAACAACCAGTCACCGAAGTAGTACATACAATATGGAAGAATTAGATAGAACTTAATTTCAAGAGTTACCGAAAGAAGAAATTTGGAACGAGTTACCAGACATATTGAATTGCAAGGCAAGAGAAAGCTGCACGCCTAACAGTACTATTATCAGCACTGAAATCGAACACTTCCGGGAGCTGCAAGACGGGTACGAGTCGTCAGATGAACTGTCACGTTTTCTGTCTTCCTAATTACCCACATCATCACCATTAAGAGAATCTGCAAGCCAATCTCCTTTGTTATATATCTCAACACCAATCCCGACTCTCACCCTGAACAAGGTTAACATTTTAAACGAAATGATTGGCTATTTCAAGGAGGATACACTGTTAATTAAAACAATTAGAGTGCCCATGAGCAGTTCATACAGAAACCAAAATATGCATTAGACTCCATAGCAGCTGTAGCCCAAACTTCACCAACAAAGAACCACTTTAAAACTGTGCAAAAGCTCACATCATTCCTCAGAGAAAGGAAACCTACTGATGATAAATATATTTAAACGAACACTAAAGAGCCCTTGCGAAACCACAACGTTTCAATATTTAACCCAGTATGTGATGGCTTAGGTCGAAAAAGGTTTGGCACGAGTTTTGAGATTCGTCATAGGATCTAACATACTAAGTGTAAAAAAACATTGAAATTAATTTTTGCCCAATAGACGGCTTTGAAAGACGTGTCATAGCACACACTTGTGGACCACTTATGGAAATACCAACCACCTACTCATCCTACAGGGAGTTTCAAAACGAAATGGACGATATCCTAAAGTCTGAAGAAGCTTTGAAATTGAACATAGCATGAGTTCAGTTGTGGACTGTGTGCAGTGTTGTTTGCGTGTCTTCATTATGTAGTAGTTCGTTTATTTTCCAGCCACCACAAAGCAGGTGATAGCTGTGCATATACTTTTTGATAAATGGTTCATCAGTAAACTTTACGTTGGAACACGTGACATTTACAAATTAAGAGAAGATAGTTCAGTTCATTTCAGCAGGCACTAATATTTAGGTTAATTTTTGGAAGTCGGCCTAATTACCTTTGACGTTGTAAACTTATGCTCCTTAAAATGGCTTAAAATGTTATCAGTTTTTCTCTTGTTTCATTTCCCTTCATGGGGTATAACTGTTTAAAATTATATAAATTAGACAAGCGCTCTATTTGTCAATTATTGTTACGTGGGTGACTGGTTCTCTTGAATCAGCTGTATTCAAGTTTACACGAGCAGCTATGCTTCAATAAAATGAAATTTGAGTTTTCTTCTTTTAATAAATATTTTGTTTCTATTTAATTATGTCAGTTCAAACCCAGAGCGAGTTTCAACGGCTCAATGGGTAGGTGTGTGACCACTACAACTTTCACTTGCCCGGATCTATTTTCACTTGCCCGACTAATACTTTTATTTATTTATTAATTATTGATTTAAAAAAAAAAAAAAAAAAAAAAAAAAAAAATCGGTCGCCAGGTGGGCAACCTTACTGTGGTTTTTCAGTCGCCCGTCGTCGTTTTCAGTCGCCAGGGGCGATCGGGCGACCGTTAAGTTCGAACCCTGTATATGTACATGTTTTTGGCACTAAAATCTGTTATGTTCGAGATGCTCAGTTCTCATTGGTCGATGAGCAAACATTCCTTTCCTTTAAAAATAATACCGGTAGTCTGTTTGAAAGCTACTGTGTCTGAACTTTGACCTTCTCAAAGCAGCTGGTGAAATAATATGCTGTTGTGTCTTTAAACAAACATTTCTTTCCTTTTTATAATTGATGCATATGCAAAGAAAGTGTTTCTCATCTCATCCATGTTGCAGCTGAAGAAACAATGTGCTGGTTTGCCTTTCCTTTTTATAAGTTCATGTATGGTAAAATATATTAACTTGGTGACTCTTTTAACCTTTGACATCCAATGACATAAGTGTTGACAAGTATAAACCATTGCTGAACGTACAATCAGAGAGGTTCGCATCCCGGTACCGGTGTCACATATTACTTGCACTCCCCTGGATTTGTACTCTCCAGTCAACATTATACGTAGAATAAGCACTCCCCAGTGCATATTAAACGTGTAATATACACTCCCTCTGTCTATATTATATGTATAATATGCACTCCCTCTGAATAATATGCCCTCCCCTATTACACGTAGGGTATAATATATTTTTAAGAACTCACCTAATTATATATTTTTAGTGTTTTTGACGTCTATATAGCCAGTGCACTTTGAAAATGTTGGTATAAATCTCAGTGGCGAATCTAAACGAGGCTGTTGGGTATATGAATCAGGGGCAGACCCAAGATGCTAAAACTCCGCCCTTGCAAATTTGCAGAATAAAACTAATAACTCATCATATGTGGTGTTCGGATGGATCCCAGAATCTCTTCACCCATCACTGGCTTCTCTTCCGATTAATATGACAGAAATTATATGGAGATAACATTGCAAAGCTTGGTCTTAAACAGGTTCATATTGTATAATCACAAAAATCAGACCCACCCCACCTCAGTTATATTATACCTTGTATGCTTAAAGATCCGACATGAACAACCATTGTTTGTTTAACGACATTTATGATATTTTAACTAAAGGAAGTTAGATGGACAATCTGAAAGACAATGGAAGAAAAGCGAATTTAAGACGACCTTGCAACAATTTTTATTTAAAAATGGAAAATGATTGTGCTTAGCAAAACAGAAGAATGAAGATCAAATAAAGGTAACTTTAACTTAATTTTGGTGCATGTTAGTAACATATGTGGGTATCAGCGTATTAGACAATAATATACACATGGATTATTATACATATAACCTACCCTCAACATTCATTATTATACACATAATCTACACCCCCCCCCCCCCCATTCCTTACTATACATATAAGCTGCACTTTCCATTCATTATTATACATAAAATCTGCACCCCCCCCCCCCCATTCCTTACTATACATATAAGCTGCACTTTCCATTCATTATTATACATAAAATCTGCACTCCCCATTTATTATTATACACATAATATACACTCACCGTTTATAACGATACATATAATCTGCACTCCCCATTCATTACTATCTAAATATAATCTGCACTCCCCCCATTCGTTACTATACATATAATCTGTAATCCCCATTCATTACTATACATATAATCTGCACTCCCAATTCATTATTATACATATAATATACACTCCCCATTCATCACTATCAATTGACAATCATGCCAAATGACATTTTGTGTTTTTAAATATACATATGATGTGCACTCCCCATTGATTATTATACTTTTAATCTACACCCCACAATCATTATTATACACTTAATCTGCACTCCCCGTTCATTATTATTCACATAATCTAGACAACACATTCCTTTTTCTTTGTATGGTAATGAATGTGAAGAGTAGATCATATATAAAATCATAATTGTGGAATGCAGAATACATTTATATTAAGTGGAATTAAAACTTTAATTTAGTTTAGAGAGAGAAAGACCAGGCCCCGCGCTTGTTTATAAACAACTGCCTTGATATGGTGAAAGAGAGTTCACGGTGTCTGGGAAAGTCACTTTCTAGCTTGCAGACCAATACAGCGGTCAAGCTTTCTTTTGCTTTGCGCAAATTTAATTGCTAATTTACTATTAATATGATGAAAATACACTTTGTATAATAACGATTAAGATTTTTGCGAAGAATGGCTGCGACGGGAGAGATTGTCACACCACAACCTGAGATAGTGGACAGTGAAGCAGAGAAAAGTGAGAACTTTAAATTCGACACATGGGCGAAAGAGCTGGGACTAACTAGAAAAACAACGCATGTTTTGCGCAGTGAAGAATTAAATTCAAGAGAAGTGCTCATATTATTAGATGCCAGAGACGTTAAAGAAATCGGGTTGCCTCTGGGGCAATACAAGTTACTGTGGCCATCAATAGAAGAGATGAAAAATGAAAATGGTGCACAACAATCGACTACGTGGAGCATGGAAGATCAGGAATCGCCTGATATCACAATCAGAGATATCCGCAAACAAACGGACGGACTGACGCAAGCAGGTAAGAGGCTAGATTGCTTGCTTGCGGGGGGTCACAATAAAATGGTAATAACTCAATCAGCCAACTCCGTTATGGACCCACGGACAATTCTGACCATGAAAGCGCAGGCTAGAAAGGCTTTGCATATAACTCAGTTTTTAACAGAAAAGGTTAAACACAGAAGGCAAACCCGGCGTAAGGAGTTTGTACTCAAAACCAGCGACTCGGATAATGAGCACATTCTGATTAAAACGGAAGATGACCATCCATATGCAGGTATTTTTGTTGAAGAATGGGGTGCCGCCAATTGCCGTCTGCTGCACTAGCTACTAACGTCAAACACGCTCGACCGAGCAGAGCTCGAATACTACCTGGCATACACTACTAAAATATTCGAGTTTGCTGAAGATACGAATGGAACAGTGTGCTGGACTTTGACTACAATTACAGAGAACTGCAGGCCGAGCACCAATTTAAATGGGGGACATTTGCTCCACATATGGAAATCCAAATCCGTGAAAAACGCGGAGAAGACTGTAAAATCTTCAAGGCAAAAGGCAACTGTCCTTTTGGGGCCAAGTGTATCTATCGTCACCCCACGCGACAGGCCAGCAATGACGCACCGCCACTGCAGGCAAAAAAACTGGGAGTAACGGGTAGGCGCACGTCTGCCCTAAACTTGGCAGCTTGGGAGAGCGAACTGCCTCGCGATTTCCATGATCGAGATTTTATCGTGAATGGTATTCGTGAGGGATTTAATATTTTAAATTCTCAGGATGTCAAGGAACTAGTTGAAGTCGATAATTATAAATCAGCAACCAGCAGTGAAATGCGCGCGCGTGTGAAAGCACAAATCAAAACGGAACTTGAAAATGGACGGTACAAAATTATTAACGCAAAACCAAATATTGTTTCCGCCCTTGGGGCTATACCTAAGAAAAACTCAGAAAAAATTCGTATTATTCATGATGCCAGCCGCCCTCCCGGTAAAGCCTTGAATGACTTTGCATACAACTCTCCATTCAAGTACCAAACACTGCAAGATGCTGTCGATCTTATTACACCAGGGTGTTTTATGGCAAAGCTAGACCTGGCCAATGCATACCGGTCAGTTAAAATACACCCATCTAACTATCGAGCAACGGGCTTAAAATGGTGTTTTTCCGGAGATACTCACCATACGTATATGATAGACGAGAGACTACCTTTTGGGGCGTCAAGTTCACCGGAAATATTCCATAGACTTACCCAATCAGTCAGGGCTATTATGGCGAAAAAGGGATACAAGGACATTGTGGTGTATTTGGATGACTTCTTAATTATCGCTAAATCCTATGACGAATGCCAGAACATTCTAAACATCTTAATGTAGCTGTTATGGAAATTGGGATTTCACATTAACTACAATAAACTTGAAGGCCCAGCACAGACCCTCACGTTTTTGGGAGTAGTTCTAAATTCACTGGCAATGACCTTGAGTATTCCACACGATCGGATAACAGAATTGAGAGGGCTGTTAGTGAAAACCCTAAGTAATGGAAACATTACTAAGCGACAGATTCAAAGCATAGTGGGCAAGTTAAACTGGATTACCCAATGCGTGTATGGAGGACGCTTCTTCATGAGACGCCTAATTGACAGAGCCAGTGGTCTGAAATGTCCATGGCACAGATCACGTATCACTAAAGATATGAAAGGTGATATAATGTGGTGGATCCAGTTCATGTCAGTGTTCAATGGAACGATGCCTACGGTTGACCAAAGACCAGCTACACCCGTGAGTATCGATGCTTGCCACCTAGCAGGTGGGGCATACTACTGCGGTGATTTTGTTCACACCCCATCGGCGGGTACCGAGGCAACGGATCTACCGATCAACTACCAAGAAGTTCTGGCATTAGAACCAGCAGTTGCCAGATGGGCACCCTTATGGAAAAACAAAAAAGTGTATGTACATTCAGATAATTAAAAAAACCCAGTGGTTATGGCGTCACTACGTCGTGTCTTCTGGTTGTCAGCCACATATAACTTTCGACTGAGAGCAGTTTATTATTCTGCATACGCTAACTTACTGGCCGATGCTGTGTCCCGATTACATGAAAATAATGGCGCTTATAGATTTTCCTCACTAGTTTATCATTAACCTGGGTTTCATTTCAGGGCGGTGCCGGTTGGAGCTCAGCCTTGATCAACAAATCAGGACTATTCCTTGCTTTGGAATTAACCCCGCAGGCTCCGCCTGATGGACCGTTGTTTGTGCAACTCAGGTCTTCTGGGTACCGACCACTCACAGCCACGGTTTTCATCCAAGGCATAAAAGAGTGTCTCCGATTGGCTGGTTATGATGCGGCCAAGTTTTCCGGTGACAGCTTTAGCCGGGGAGGTGCAACTTGGTGCTATTCTGTAGGATTATCAGCACAAGACATTAAGTTTATGGGTGATTGGAAATCAGACTGTTTTACCAGCTACATTGACATAACGCAACAGAAACGTTTTCAGCTGGTTTCTCGAATGCAACAACACCTATAGCGAAGTATCCTACTACTACATCGGTCCTATACTAGTATGGGTAATTGGGACAAACAGACTTTTTGCCCTCTCGTAAGGTCGAAGACAAAATGACACTGATAGGGATTATTTAAGGTTAAATAATTGTTAACAAAGAATCAACAACTTATATAGGTGCACCCTTGATAAAATATTTTAATAACTAGGCGATTTGATATCATTACATTGGTATATACATGTATAACATTATGCAATAATATTATGTATGTTTTGTGTGCGGTTGATACACCAACCAATAATAATTGATGCGCTGGTAGTCAGTATCTTTATCATGGTATGATGCTGTAATATTATGTTGTTTATGTGCGCGCTTTTTGTAGTTGGAGCTAATAGGTTTTAGTTTAGAATAAAGCTCTCTTTCACCCCTTCAAACGTGTTTCTTTCTTTAATGAATGCAGAGTGTAGGTTATATGTATAATAAAGAAAAGTGTGTAAATCATGTGTATAATAAAGCATGTGGAGTGTAGATTATATGTATTGTGATGAATATGAAGTGTATAAATATGATGTGTACATTATTATTATGTACATGTATACTAATGAATGTGGAGTACATATTATAATAATGAACTGTAATGAATGTGGAGTAGCCAAGGATATTTATATTCATCACCCCATAGACAGGATAGCACATACCACGGCCTTTGATGTACCAGTCATGGTGCGTGCACTGACTGGAGTGAAAAAATAGCCCAATGGGCCCACCGACGGGGATCGATCCCAGACCGACCGCGCATCAAGCGATCACTTTACCACTGGTGTACTTCCCTTCCCAAATCGTCATGAAAGTCAAACCTGATCTGTAATAATATATGATAAAGCTCTATAAAAAATTTCATAATTGAGGCATTGCACAAATAAAGTCCGGAAAAATAAATTTCGTATCTCCTAAATTCATTAATTCAAGGGACATATTATATCTGACAAAAATAGGTAAATCGTCATAAAAGTCAAATTTAATCTGTAATGATACACTATAAACTATATACAAAATTTCAGCTCAATATCTTAACAAATCCAAAAAACTATATATGGGACAGACAGACAGATGAAGATGAAACATATAGTCCACTCCGGTTGGACCGATAGGGGACTAATAATGAATGTGGATTGTATTTATTGAATAGCACATAAATTATTATCAACCCAAAGTTTTTGTAAGAGACAATGTATTCAGTATTCGACATAAAGTAAAGTTTGTTTTATTTAACGACGCCACTAGAGAACATTGATTTTTTTTATCTTATCATCGACTATTGGACGTCAAACATATGGTCATTCTGACACTGTTTTATTTTTAGAGGAAACCCGCTGTCGCCACATAGGCTACTCTTTTACTACAGGCAGCAAGGGATCTTTTATTTGCGCTTCCCACAGGCAGGATAGCAGAAACCATGGCCTTTGTTGAACCAATTATGGATCACTGGTCGGTGCAAGTGGTTTACACCTACCCATTGAGCCTTGCGGAGCACTCATTCAGGGTTTGGAGTCGGTATCTGGATTAAAAATTCCATGCCTCGACTGGGATCCTACCGATGGCCTAACCACGACGTCACCGAGGCCGGTCAGTATTCGACATAGTAGTGGAGAGTGCATACCGGTCTAGGGTTGATCCCCGTCGGTGGGCCCATTGAGCTATTTCTCGTTCCAGCCAGTGCACCACGACTGGTATGTCAAAGCCGTGGTATATGCTGTCCTGTCTGTGGGATGATGCAAATAAAAGATCCCATGCTACTAATGAAACAAATTTAGCGGGTTTCCTCTCTAAGACTTTATGTCAAAATGACCAAATGTAAGACATCCAATGATTAATAAATCAGTGAACTCTAGTGGTGTCGTTAAACAAAAGAAAAAAATGAAGAAATTGATAATGTCCATTTTAGGAGTGACAGGTTATTTGTTGTAGAGCGTTTAAATGTTCTTCAGCCAAATGACACGGGTCACAAGTGCTTACATTTACTCCATACTATTAAACAAAGATTAATATTAGGACAATATCTTGTGATGTTAATAATACCACGTGTCTTCATTTTAAAATGTGAGTATAGCTATTTTAAATTATGTTTGTATATATTCTACGTCGAGCTCCTGTTATCTTGTCACTGTAAATACCCATTGTACAATCATTCCTCAGATGATGTCATTCGACGGCCTGAGTGTACGGAAATAAAGTTTCAAGTTTTTGTGTCTATCAAACAATTACATGTCATAGGGTTTACGTGCACATTCAGAACAAGCTGTTGTAGCGCACGCCAAACCAATTACAATTGCCGATTTAACTAGGTAATAATTTTTCAATGAAATCCATTCAAATTGGAGAACAAATTGCATTAAAAAGGTGGGTGGGTGGTTAAGTTTTGAAATACTGTAGCATTTTGGAGTGGTGATGAATTAGAAATCGATATATAATGGGTAGGTCAAAGTGATTTTAGACATTATCTCTTTGTTTATTCAATCATTCATTCATATCAACTTATTTTCGTCCTTATATCTAATTAACGTTCAAGCACGCTGTCCTGGGCACACACATCACCTATCAAGGCTGTCTGTTCAGGATAGTGTGTGAGAAAAAGTCGGTGTCCATTGAGTCGAACACAGTACCTACCAAGTCTGATGGCTTAACCACTACACCACTCCGCCAATGTCGGTATATCACTGTCGATAATGGATCATATAAGACGCACATATTGTCTATGGTAAAATGCACTCAGCAATCTTAATGGCCTATCTGGATCCATTATCAACATTGCGCAGACACATGCTCATAAAATATGGCCTGGCAACATCTATAGTATCCAATTTCAATTGATTAGTGGGAAATCCGCATACATTGCATTTACAAACTCGAGAATTGTTCATTTGTACAGAAATTTAAAACACTTATGCAAATGTAATGATTGTTAACAACGGTAAAACGGCACATACATTTCTAGCAATAGCATGTTCCTTTGGATCTAATGTTTCAAAAAGGCAGATGACTCGCTAAAGCCTACCAAATGTACAGTCGTCTACCAACGTCGGGGAAATTATGTTTAATATTAAATTCTGTATGAATAAAACCACATAAGAAGTTAAATGTTATGTATTGTAAACATTATGCATACTATTTGTAAGTTAAAGTTTGTTTTATTTAACGACACCACCAGAGCACATTGATTTATTGGATGTCAACCTTTTTGTAATTCTGGCATATAGTATCAGAGTGGAAACCACTATATTTGTTCATTAGGAGCAAGGGGTGTTTTGTATCCACCATCCCACAGACAAGATAATAGATACCTGTCGTCGTGCACTGGATGAGCCCACCGACGGAGAAATATATTTTTGATGGCACGTTCCTTGAAACTATCGTTTGTACTCTCAAATAATGATTTACTAGTATATGATAAAATATTGGTTACGTAGAGTACGAGGACAAACAAACTTTGAAAACATCAAAGTATAATATTACTAAATGAGAGCAACAGTCGCAAAACTAACTTTATTTGCTGCCTATATACTACAGACAATTCAATATTCTTCGTCAGTATATTGTAGACACATGGTCACGAAAGCTTAATAGTTGAAAATTAAACAGAATGATACAAAGGTTGAAAATTCAAAATGAATCAAATAGCACACTAGGCATATGTAACACCATATATAGTGAAACCTGCAGCAGTTATGGAGATATACGAATACCACTAGTTATGTCGGGTTTCTTTTGGAGGGGCGTGCAATCCCGTACTCCCTGTTAAAAACCAGGGTAACGAATTTATTACCTTTTAGATCGGTTTTATAATTAAACACAAATTACAGCAACAGTCAAACTTTTAAACAAAGCACACACATATTTGTAATATATTTTAATAACATAATATGCCATTAAATTCTGTAATATATAACACATAACATATAATCAAATTCCTAAAAGCTTACTGGATACAAAAAACTATATATGATATTTGCAGCTTTTTGTTAACTGCTTGGGTATGAAGAGTGTGAATATTCTAATTTCAAAAGCAGACGATTTGTAAACAAAGAGTGGACAACTTTTATCATGTTATTATCTTGCGTGTTTTAAACGCTCCTGATTTTTCATGATTATTCTGTAATCGTGTCGGGGAAGGGGGATTGAACACCCGCAGCCCAAAAAATTATTTGTGGAGTTATACTAACTTTTAGAACCTGTAAGAAAGCATGTCAAGTCATTACTTCAAATATTTGCATGACAATTACAGGCACCGCGGAGCACCCCCCCCCCCCCCCCCCCCCCCAATAATTCTAAATCAAAAATTATTATTGGTAGTAAATCTTAATTAGGGCAGAAATGAATTTTACTTGTAGAATGCAAGAAATTGCATTTCAGGATATCTAGTTTCCAAAATTCAACAGGGGAGGATACCCACGAACTCCCTAAAAACCGAACCAAAGTGTTAACAACTACGTTTAATTACCGTTAGATTTCCCAAAAAATTTGTCCAGACACAAATCGTCGAAAATAAACCAATAGTATTTACAGTGATAGAGATTCCACATACGAGACTGTAACGATGTCACGGATATCGACTTCGCTGAGATCGCATCGGGCAAAATACATGCAGTTTTCTGCCGCCTGCCATTTTGCTTGTTACGGAATACTCTTCCTTGAGGATTTAAATGTTTTTAAAACACAGCCAATAAATTTACAAATATTATTTAGTAACTTAATATTCGTACTACAAAACAATTCACGGTCTAGTAAAGAAATACTTTGGTATATAGATGCATGTTGCTTTATTGAACAAAAATGTACTGAAACAAATAGTGATATTCATCACCAACGACATGTTCATCACATAAACAACAGTTACGTTTATCTCTAGGAATATTCTCCAACATTCCAACTTTGTTTGGTAGTTTGTGGTTGGTAGTACGATACTTAACACAAGTAGATCTATTGTTTTTATTTAGTAATAATAAATAAGGTTCCAAGTTAATGCTGTCTTTAAAAACTATGTAATTAGTATATTTGCTTGAATGATGAACATTATCTTTCCATGTTTGCAAATACTGGTCCTCCAGTCTCTCTCAAATAACGTTACTCTAATGACCGCAGTAAACATAATTTTGTGATAACCATACAAAACTAAATCCAGTTTCATTCAAAATAGTTTCAATACATTTAAATCATTTTATATATAGATCCATTAGCATACTCAGATAGTAATGCCATATATATTCTAAGATATAGTTTATTCACATTACTACCACATTACACCAATAACTAATCATTATAGCTTTCACATAGATAATAAGTGGAAATCTTCCAAGCTCACCATATACCATATACATACAATGTAGGTGTACTGCGTTTCACGCCAAGAATACTTCTTAGGATTCTAGTATGTACACTTTCATATAGAACAATTTTCAAAACTCCATATCTCATAAACATTTAATAAAATAGATAAAATGGTTTGGGCAAAAAGTTTAAGTCGGCAATCAATAGACAAACTGAGGTTACATATTCAAGATTTAAACAAAAACATGACTTATGTGGCTTGTTCCACGATACATTTCTTTGCTAATGTGTGGTTCTTTGAAAAATACAATCCAAGGTACTTATAACAATCAGTTACCTCTAACATGCTATTATCTATAATAAACACAGGAGGTCTACGATCTTTTTACCCCAAAACAACAACTTTTGTTTTTGCTGTATTAACAGTCAGTTTCCATCTAATACATTAATTATGGAATACATTTAACACAATAAATGTATTAAATAAACACACGACAATTAGACCATACGTTAATCTATTTTTATGGATATCCGAATGAGTCCCCTGTCCTCATTTTGTATGCACCACATGCAATTATACTGGGTCAAGATTAAACGTCGTTCAAGTGCATATTACATCTTAAAATAATATCTAACATGAAATGTGTAGTGGACATTTATTTTTAATAATAGTAGTCATAAACAACAAAGAAAAACACTCGAAGGGCTGTTATAAGCGTACGAGACGGGGGGGGGGGGGGGGGGGGGGGCAGGGGTCAACTGCCTCCCTAGTTCTGAAGCAAAACTTCAAATTCGGGCAAACATTAGAGATATTCGGGCAAAATGTGTTAACCTAAGAACTTTTTACCGTGTATTTTCATCATTATACTCTCAAAATTATGTTTAATCCGTGTAAAATGCGTATATACCCTATATAGCTGCTTGGTAATAATACTAATATGAATAAATGTTGTTATCCAGATTCGGGCATTTTCGTTTAATTCGGGCAAAAACCAGTCTAGCCCTGGAAATATGGGAACCCGTACGCCTATGAGGGCTATTAAATTTACCCCATCATATCAATGTACAAATAGTGACTATATTGGCACTGGGCTATATGGTTTACATGTAGCAATAGGGTTATTTATTTTAATCGTGTTATTTTAGACGTATATTATTAATATGGAATTTATGGACTACCACACACCGTTTCCAGTTGTTTAGAGTTTTGTTTTTCAATATTGGATATTCAGAAGTTATCTGGATGTACCGTTTCAAAACCCATACTGCATCAAAAAGGTTAGAATATTACAGTATACACTAATAAACTAAAAATAAAAATAAATATCGCACTATATATTGAATTTAATGTTCATATTTTAATGATATAATTATATATATATATATTCTTCAAAAAAAGTAGGGGAACTCTAATAAGAATTTACAATTGCCAAAATTGTACGCTGTATTAGCTGTGGGGAATGGTTATATGTTAATAGTGAATTAATTGGGAAAACATTACAACCGGTAGTTCAGTATTACAGTAGGTTTTATGACCACCAAAGATCTCGAAGGACGATTGGGGTCAGAAGTGAAATTTGAAAGTTGACGGGTTTTTT
This sequence comes from Gigantopelta aegis, assembly GCF_016097555.1. Taxonomy (NCBI): domain Eukaryota; kingdom Metazoa; phylum Mollusca; class Gastropoda; order Neomphalida; family Peltospiridae; genus Gigantopelta; species Gigantopelta aegis. The sequence continues at coordinate 62,607,725 of NC_054706.1, forward strand.
TATCAGAAATCGCAAATTCAAACAATAAAAATGACTAAAAACAAAACAATAACAACTGTATGATCAACAGAATGAAAACGATTGACAGAAATAACGTTCCACGGTGATTAATGGATCTTCCTGGAAACACCCCACGCACGTATACGGGGCAACTGCGTGCTGTATGTGCAACCTATGGAATGTGTTTCGGTGTGTTGATAAACAGACCTGAACGTTCTTTATTAGGATGTCTGTGGTCAAAACGTATGTTTTAATATTTCAGGTTCCCCTTCTTTTTTTAAGAGTATAATATTAGGTTATATCTCTGTCAATAATAACAAGAAAAACATCGTTATTTCTACATTACGCGAGATAGTTGCTTATCGGCTTCAAAACTAATATCGCGAAGATATAGGCTTTTAATAAGCGAAAAACTACACAAACTACATAAAACAATCTAGTACATTTTGGGGCCAAACGTGCAGAAAAAAATCTTCAAAACTAAATGTTTCCGATTTGTGGTATTCCCATTCAAAATTAATTCAAGACTTAACAAATTTATCCAATGAGGCGTGTTGTTCGCGGTGGAAAAAATATGGTCGGTCTATTCGAGTTTGTACTTTCATACATTCTGTCAAGCAAATCACGTGACATTTCGTACACCCCACCCCAGCAAATCCTTTACTTTCCGGGGGCGGGACGTAGCCCAGTGCTATGCGCGATCGGTCTGCCCATTGGGCTATTTCTCGTTCCAACCAGTGCACCACGACTGGTATATCAAAGGCCATGGTATGTACTATCCTGTCTGTGCGATGGTGTATATAAAAGATCCCTTGCTTCTATTCGAAAAGAGTAGCCCATGAAGTGGCGACAGCGGGTTTCCTCTCTCAATATCTGTGTGGTCCTTAACCATATGTCTGACGCCATATAACCGTAAATAAAATGTGTTGAGTGCGTCGTTAAATAAAACATTTCTTTCTTCCCTTTACTTTACCGCAAATCCTGTATGTTCCCGCAAGTGACACGATGTACGTGTGGTATTAGTTATTGACCAAACAAAACGCATGGAATTTATCTAAAAGGTAATAAAAGGATTTAATTGAATGAACACCAAAAAATTTACATTTTATTTAACAAAAGAAGCTATATTTATGTTTTTAAAGCTAAGTAAACAGCATACAGATCAAACCTCTCTGAAGCATGCCAAAATTGTCATTGTTGAAAAACAAATTTGTAAGGCAAGGCAAGGCGAGGCACGGCATGGAGTGGCACAGGTCAGTGTTTCACGGCACGAGACAGGACGGCACGTCAGGGCACGATACGGCTCGGCTCCACTCCACGCTGGTCATACGGATAAAGCGATAGCAGTTGGATATATTACGCTGCGGTTATAGCGCCAATTTGGATTTTATAGATTTTAAACGTGATTCTTTCAGAGTTGGTTGGTGATTTGTAGCAACATGTAGTCAAATAAGTGTGGGAAACATGGAAGTGATTTCAGCGATACTATGTTTGCACAATGATATATTTTCAGTAAAATTCAAGTACTTCTCTTCTGATTTCTCACAATTAAAGCTAAACAATGTAATACCTGTTATACAACTAAAATTATTAATCATTTAAGAATATACAGTTTAGCAAATTATTAAATCATTTAAGAATATACACTTTTAGCAACTGAATTTACTTACTCAACGGGGCGGGGCGTAACCTGGTGGTAAAGCGCTCGCGTGATGCGCTGTCGGTATAGGATGGATTCCCGTCGGTGGGCCCATTGTGCTATTTCTCATTCCAGTTAGTGCACAACGACTGGTATATCAAAGGCCGTGGTATGTGCTATCCTGTGCATGAGATGGTGCATATAAAAGATCCTTTGCTACTAATGGAAAAATGTAGCGGGTTTCCTCTCTAAGACTATATGTCAAAATTATCAAATGTTTGACATCCAATAGCCGATGATACAAAACTCAATGTGCTCTAGTGTTGTCGTTAAACAAACATTTTTTACTTACTCAATACATTTCTTTGTTCAAAATACCAGTAGTTGTGTATCAGATGTGTTTCTGGTCGACCTAATGCTTTAGTAACTCATCCGTCATTCTGCTACCTAATATGTATGTTTTCGTATGTACAAGATTATTTGAAGTTTCGGCTATTACAAACATTATGACAAGCAGAAACACACTGTATTTACAGATACTGGTATTCAAAACAGGAAGATTCTGTTGATGGGGAAATGTCTTACAATGGCAGAAAACTTGGGATATTCTCTTCAAATGAACTTCTGATATTTTTTTTTGCACAGCTGTTTACACTTTTTAATGCAACTTTAAAATGTTTATATTGCCAATTAATCATGAATTTATTCATATTCTGACATGCGTTTGAAACCCAACTGCCGATGCATTTTTAAACAATACATGAATGAAAGAATGAATGAATCATTCATTCTTTTTCCTTTAGGTCTTTCATTCATTTTATTTATTTTATAATAAATATGTCGTCAGGATGAAGTGAGGTCATGCGTTATTAGGTCAACAGAACACCCCCTGTTTGAATTTCAATACAGAATTATTGTCCTGGATGAATAAGATGGAACGTTCAAGTATCAAGGCAAAAGCTGTACGGGAATTCTTCCTTCACTTGTCAAAAGCGAAGGAAAGACATTAAATGTTCTATTAAACTGCAAAGTTTTAATATTGGATATCTAGACTAAAAAACAGAAACAAAATATTCACCGACGAAAGAGGTAAAACATTTGTATCCGATATCACGCCACCCACGCAGCTGTAATAAATAATAATATCCACGATTCAGTCTACGATTTCAAAAAGCTAAATTTTACTTCAGTTTAGCAGAAACAGGGCCCATATTTTCGAAGCAATCTTATCCTACGAAATCGTAAAATAATCGTAAGCTATGACGTCACTATGGCGTGTGTTGTAGTGACGTCACACACTACGATGGTTTTACGATTTCGTAGGGCTAAGATAGCTTCGAAAATATGGGCCCTGGACAAGAAACGATTCTTCAGGGTTTTTAAAAACTTTTTTTGCAAACGATACATTTCCGTTGGATAATAATATTCGTGTAACATTACCACACAAGTCACGATGCGGTTCATTGGTGTAGCACTAAAATTTTGGAAAGTTGGTTAAAGAATGTTTCATGGATCAGTTTACGGTTCATGTCTGGCCTTCGGAATTAAGGCTACCTTTTAGGTTAACCTGTTGAAAAAGGTCCTGTTGACTCGAATACTTCTTTGATAATTTTGCCTTACCAAGTCAGTAAATGTCTTTGTTTTGAAATTCATTTACATTTTACTATGCATGTTAGTTCCCTCTCATTTTACAAATCTTAAATGGTTTGTGTGGCGAATGGAAATGCGTAATTATTAGGTGATAAGTAGGCTTACTTACAGCTCACCATAATGTCATTGTCTTTCCATGTGTTGCTAATTATTTATCACAAAATATATGGACAGCAAATTCATCACTGAAATCTTAAAATTACCATAATTGTTGCAAACAACAAATAAAAATGATATGTAATAACCGCATACTATTTTACTCCAAAACGCAAAATTATTCAATCTATAAAAGTTTTAACTACTAAATACGTCATCTTCACTTAGAAAAACGTTGATGTATGTCATGTAATAGTGCACATCACTCAAATTAATATTTATTTTAAAAAATGTTTGTACTATCTGTATCCTTAAAAGTGCGTGTTATATATCACTACTTATGCACGAAAATGCAGCCAATAGTACCGGGTAGGTATAAATATGCAATTATATGGACGTAATAGCTTCTCTTGTTTCAAATACTAAATGTTTTATCTTCATATTATAGACAGACAAGAAGGCATATACTGTCATCATACTCGCAAACTTATTTTAATTCAAATATGGGAGTTTTCCTTGAAACCACCACTTTACTCTTACTCTCCTTGAATAGCGTGCAATATCTCAAGACCGCAGCGTAATTTATCCAACCGCTATTGCTTTATTCGTATGACCAGCGTGGGCTCGGGTCGGCTCGAATCGGCACGGTACGGCACGCCACGGCTCGGCTCGATTCGCCTCAGCAAGGCTCAACTCGGCTCGCGTCGACTCGCCTAGGCCTTGACTCGGCTCGGCGTCGGCGTCAGCTCGTTTCGGGCTCGGCCATCTCGCAGGACCTGTTTATTGCTCTTGCGAATAAAAATTTAACCATTTATTTTGTAAGAGGTGTGAAAAGAAGCTGTTACAAAAAAATAACAACCCAGTACCACCACCCCCCCCCCCTTAAAAAAAAAAAAAAAGATGAAAAAAAAGATGAAAAAAAAAGAAAGAAAAAAGTCATTGTCTTGTGACTTATTTCCACTCAGCAATAATTAGAAACTATATTTTCAGTTGCTATTGGGATCATTAAATGACTGGCTATCCATGGGCATAAATTATAAATCATGGGGGGTGGGGGGGGGGGAGTGCGTGCACGAAAAAGACATTATTCGTGTATCAGTAATTTTAGGATAGACATTATTCGTGTATCAGTAATTTTTTTTAATTTTAGTGTGTTATCCACAGCAATGTTTTGGTGGGTTTTTTATATGTAGTTCCCCACGGACAATATAGCACATATATACCACAGTATAATTATTTATACCTGTAACGAAGTACCGGCTGAAATGATAAAACCCACGAAGAAGAATCGAGCTTACAATTTATTGTATTTTGGAAGAACGCTCTTTGGGTTGATAACGATAATTGCCTATAAATTATACAGAATCTTTGCTATTTATCAGAGTTAAAAGTTAATTATTAATTATTCAGTTATGTGATTAACGCCTTTTTCAGAAATATTTGTCACAATAATTATATAATTGGGGAGAGTGCGAGGCGAGATTGTGTACATTTCAGGATTGTATGATTACATTAGTTTTCCTATCATATAAAATCAATAACAGTAACCTTTAGAACGTCCAACACATTATCTAAAACTGTTCTCCGCATCAGGTTTGAGGTCAAATAAATATAAGATACTAGCTCGCAGGGGATAATGCCTCCACACCTCCAAATAGCTCACCCTCATCTTTAAACATCCTCCCTACGAGCATTTTATACCGTATATTACGTTTAAATACATTGTGGTTGTCAGTTGCCTAAGTGAATCAGTTACTTTACAGATTGCCAGATTGCCTGGTTTTACACATTGACTGTAAAATATATACCAGTGTTTGACCGCGTGGTGATTCTAATTAGGTTTGTAGATATGGTTTAACGTGCTTACATTCCATTAAGGTTCAAATTAGCTCGTTGTGGGTACAAACTAATTAAGAATGCAAGTTTCATAAAGACGTACCGTGCAACTGTTTTCACAGGACTATGAATATTTAACAAGATCCTGATCGTTTTTTCTATGTTAGTCCATCCGATATTTATTTTAATGTTTTCCTGTCACCTTTAATTAACACGTGTTCTCTCTTGTCATCTATTCTGTTTCTAACGTGGTTTCATTGTTTTCTGATCGGATAAAAAATATGACATCTACATTTAATAATTCATATCACCCTGTGATTATTACATAAACTTATTTTTGTTTTGGGTATGTCAAATTCGTAATTCTGTACAGTCTATTTAATAAACATAATTAAATATGATGTAATGACTAAATAAGATATTTTATGAGTGTTTGTTTGCCAAAGGAAAGCTATTTTGACAAGTGAATGTAAAGTAACCCTTGGAATTATCATTAGAACAAAATGCCGGTTATACAGCTGGCGCTCCACGTTGGGCCCTACCATGGAGAGGCAGCTTTCTGTCGGTTTTTACTAATATTACTTCTCGTTCACTTGTTACTAATACTTCAATTAACTATATACAGTCATTAGATAAAAATCCACACTACAATCAATAAAACATCATTTCTACTATTAAACTAATTTTTGAATTTAACTACATAATTAATATCTTATTTTGTGATTGCATTCATATTTAAGTTTATTTATATTAAATTGACTGCACTAAGCTACGAATTTGACATATTTCAAACAAGCAACACCTTGCGAAAAAATAATAAAAACATGATTTTAATTTCCCCATATCAAAACAAGAAACCACACTATAAAGAGAACATACAGAAGACGATGAAAGGTGTTAACTAAATGTGAGACTTAACCATTTACATAAAAGCAAATAAAAAAAATATGTGTAAATCAGAAGTGTGTTTTTGTTTCTCCGGTGATAAAAACAAAAAATAAAAAATAAAAATAAATGTCCTGAAAAGAACAGATTTAGGAATACTAAGTAAATATTTTTGGGAAAACAAACACGATATTTAGTTGAAATAGTAAAACACACCTTAAGTCTCATTATTGATTTTAACACCGTATATAACATTATTGTTTGCATACACAACCAAGGCGGGGACTATTTTGTACTGTATTGGATACCAGTCTTTCCCCTCTTCTGAGCTTTCACATGGGTCTATACATGCAAGACCAAAACAAAAGAGTACAAAAACACTCAAACCTCCTACAGAATATACCTACGAATTTACATTTTAAAATATTTCAGGGATATAATTTTGATTGTAGCAGTGGTGTTATTGTCTTTTGTGTGTGTTAAGCAGATACATGTCTCTAGTTCACTTTTCAAAATGCAGGTGTTTGTTAAAGAGGTATGCACGTAGCACATTATAATTGACTTAATAAATGTTTAGTACTAATATTTAACTAGTGAACACTCCGTAAACTAGCAATAACAAGACCACAATATCCAACACAAGAGGAATTCGATTTTGTTCTACCCAAACCAACAAGTAAAACGTACCCATATTTTACATAAAAGACTGCACTAATAAGGCTTTTAAAACCTTAAAGTTTGCAAAAATATTTGTTCTGAAATGAAGCAAAACCTTTTCTGCTTAACCTGCTAGTCGGATGAATCTGTTGTGAATTAACATTAGAACGCGTTTTAATTATTCCAAAACCAAATGAATCTTAAATAATCCCTCGTCCTTCCAACTCCAGGCACGCTTCCTCAAAACCAACGTTCTATACAAATGGTATATTAGAGGTCATGTGCTAAGTCCGTGGGGTAAAATGCATATAAACCAACGTTTGATCCTTAGATTCGAATTGGTAACAATAATTAATGTGCCTGTTGCGGATTTATTCCTTTACTTTGCAAAGAAAGCATTTTAGTTACACGCTTAACATCTAATATAAGCAGTTCTAATTGTACGGACGTGTCGCTAAACATTACCTTTCCTTCAAATACATGTACTATGGATGGGTTCATCTACTGATTCTACCGTAAGTTTGCTCTTTTTTAAAGAAAGAAAGAAAGAAGTTTTATTTAACGACGCACTCAGCACATTGTATTTACGGTTATATGGCGTCATACATATGGCTAAGGACAACACAGATATTGAGAGAGGAAACCCGCTGTCGCCACTTCATGGGCTACTCCTTTCGATTAACAGCAAGGGATCTTTTATATGCACCATCCCACAGACAGGGTAGTACATACCACGGCCTTTGATATACCAGTCGTGGTGCACTAACTGAAACGAGAAATAGCCCAATGGGCCCACCTACAGGAATCGATTCCACAACGACCGCGCATCGAGCGAGCGCTGTACCACTGGGGTACGTATCGCCCCCATTGTTTTAAATTAACGATCCTGAATTCATTATTGCTTTGACGCACGTGTTTATGAGTTATTATTGACAGAACTTAATGGGTTAAAAATCTGACAGTTTACACAATGAAGTGCCCTCATTTTTGCCATCAGTACTAGGGTTTTATTTTTTCGAACAATGCTTCACGACTGGCATATTAAAAGCCGTAGTATTTTCCATTTTGGCTATAAATTAATCCTTTTTTTAAATCTTAATGCAGACGACTGTATCCCAAGACCATTTGCATAACGAAGTAAATATCACAGAGCCTCATAATATGCTGATATGCCGATGAACCAACCATTTTAAATGTGGTATAATCCCACGGCAAAACGTTACGTTAGTTCTGGATTAGAGGGGAAGTTGCCAGTTAGGTTTTTAAACTGTGGGCACTGACCTATAAACATAGCATACTCCTGGCGTAATAATCTATACGAAACATTTAGAAATATATATTTTACGCCTACTAGGTATTTTCCAAAATAAATCAAATTAATGAGACACTATGCTTAATACTTAATGGCCATGTCCTTGTTAGGTTATTACCAGTCTTCTTCCCTCACATTGTGATACTTCATTAAATATGGTCTAGCTAGTCCATGCATTAGCCAGGTTCATTCCATGGTAACACTATTCGTGCTGCTTTCAGATAGTTCTTTGTTGGTAATTCATTGTTGATCAATTCACTTTTCGTAACATTCTGACAATCCATCTAAGACGTTCTCTCTAGAAGTATCCCATTTCGCTCTCAATAGTCTTTCTGATGTTTCTGAAAAGAAAGTTGGCAGAAAACATAGAAACAAGCTGAATGGAACCCGAAACGTGCAAAAACTACGTAAGTTTTTATTTTAAAAATAAATATCCACTGAATAGTTATGTATTAAAAGTATAATATATACTCAATGGGAATGATCAATCTACGATAGTTATTTGTAACCACATAGTAGTGTATAATATATCTGTCTGTCTGTCTGTACCTGTACCTGTACCTGTACCTGTACCTGTACCTATACCTATACCTATACCTATACCTATACCTATACCTATACCTATATACTATATATATCTATCTATCTATCTATCTATCTATCTATCTATCTATCTATATATATATATATATAGAGAGAGAGAGAGAGAGAGAGAGAGAGAGAGAGAGAGAGAGAGAGAGAGAGAGAGAGAGAGAGAGAGAGAGAGGAGGAAGAGGAAGGGAGGGGGAGGAGGAGGAAGGGAGGGAGGAAGGGAGAGAGAGAGGTTATTACCAGAGTGTTTTTCGGTATCGTCAATATCATATAATAGGAATAAAAACTGTTGCACTGGCTGGAACGAGAAATAGCCCAATGGATACACCGACAGGGTTCGATCCCAAACCACCCGCGCATCAAACGAGCGCTTTACCACAGGGCTACGTCCCGCCCCTTCATTTATCTATCTAAATAACTCATCCAAAACTTTAAAACTACTTCACATCACTAGCTTTTTTTGTTGTTGTTTGTTTGTTGTTGTTTTGTGGTGGTTTTTCTTTTGTTGTTGTTTTTAATTTAATTTAATTTATTTATTTGGGGGTGGGGGGTGGGGGGTGGGGGCATTTCTTGTTATTCACCTGCTACTCCGTCCTGAGAATTCTTCTACCAAATCTGCCATTTCAGTTGTGGTCATTTGTTTCTGAAGTACCCAGTAGTACCGCGCATCCGTGGCATTTGTTGAACCTCTATTCAGATGAAATCATAAAATTAGTTTTGTGTTGGTCTCAACAATAGTTTAATAACATTTTGAAGTCATGGCCCAAGATATAAGAATGGTGTATTCTATGTAATAAGTTCAAGTTGTATTATTTAACACACAGTAAGTGTTTTGTATGCATGTAAGTTTACAATATATTACTTTATAAAATGTTAACTAATTTTGTATATCAATATCTATGTTAGCCCTATATCGAAGTCATGAATGGTCAAACTGTGTAAACGTTCAAACTCACTCCGAGTTGCCCATTTAATAAAGCTAATTAGGGGGTAACTATGTTATATTTCACCAGCTGCGGTCGTTACTGTTGGTTTTACTGTCGCATATTGAGTTTTACTGGCGAAGCAAAAACAACGCATAGTTACCAAAAACCTGGTCACTACTATCGTGTTTCATTTCTTCCGCCTTATAAAATAATTATAGTGCAAGCAGTTAAATTATACGTTTTCAAGTGTATTACAACTGTTGCTTCTAAATTCTTGTTTATATTTTATAGACCTAATAAGTTAAAGATTGTATTTTATGTGCACCATCCCACAGGCAGGATAACACATACCACGGACTTTGATGTACCAGTCATGGTGCATTGGCTTAATAATGACAATATTAACCATTATTACATAACATTTAGTGAAATATCTTAAAATATCAATGAAATAAAAGTTATCAGTCACTCAGTGACGATAACATATTTTAGAGTGAAAATTTCACTATTTAACAATGTGTTATCGTCAGTGTAAGAAAGCTGGAACTATTTCGTCGCTCGCATTTTAAAAATAAAGGTAAATTGCCAAAAGTTATATAGTAAATAAAACAGTTCATGTTTTTTTGGTCAAATATGATCTATATCTCATCTTGTGAAGTTTGCAATCATATCACACTCGTCGCGCAAGATGAGATATAAATCATATTTGACCAAAAAAAAAACCCATGAAATATCCTTTCTTTATTACCGATTTGACTTGTTCCGAACATTCATCGCGCCAACTCAATTCAACTCAGTTTAAGATAGGAATTATGTAACATCAATAACAACAACAATTAATAATAATAATATGAATTTCAGGCCAGAAGTAGGCACAAAATGTGTATTCCTTTTTATAGGAATAAAATATCTATGTTGTAAACGAAAGGTCAAATTACTTGAAAATAAGTAATCAGCGATAACGTGTACATTGCGAAGATTCATCAGCATAGTTGCCGTTATTACATTCCTGTCGGTGTCACACCCATATAAACAACATTTAGGACATACTATTTAGACCAGCATGAAATTTGCTTCAGAAAAGTTTCAAAGGTGATATTTTAGAAGTAAATACTGCCAACTAAACAGCGAAAAGTAGCATATGAATATTTAAATAGGCTCATCGACAATACTCAAAATTTCCTACACGTTAATGCCGGTGTAAACGGAATGCAAGTCCGTAGGAACACTTGTCTGACTGGACTTAATCTCCTAGGAATGCAGGTCCTAGGTCTAATATACCTAGGAATGCAAGTCCTAGGACTTACGTTCCTTAGGAATACTGGTCTGACTGCCAGGATATCAAGTCCGGGCCTGAACAATCGAAATTTAAGTCCGGTTGTACACATAAAAATTAAATTATAAATGTAAACAAAACTAAATCAGTTTTCTTTTTGGTTTATTTAATTAACTTAGGATACTAGCGCCTCTATTTAAATATTTTCTGTTTATTCCAATATTTTCCATTTATATTATTTGCAAGAGTTTGTAAACATTTTGTTGACCTTATTACATGAGCAGAACCAAGGTCTTTATTCATTGCGTGTTGTTCCAACTAATAAATGTTTAAATATTTAAAAGTAACTCAAAAACATTTTCCATAATTCCAAGCATATTAGTACTCGCAAATAAGAAAACTTGCCCATATGATATACCAACACAATTATCTGTTAGACATTATATACTGGTATTTGATAATGATAATGATAATAATAATAATAATAATAATAATAATAATTTACCTATAAAAATGTGATATTTGCGTTATATACATTATCTTGTTATTATATATTTTTAAGTTTGTACCTTTTTGTCAGTAATGTTGCAGGCGCGTGTACATAGAGTGAGGGGTATGGTGGCGTGTTCTAAACACCCCTCTTCAAAGCAAATTTCTAGACCTCTCCCCTGCATAGCTTACTGAACATGTGCTGCTTTGTCAATTTTGCTAATTTTCAAAAATTAATTTGGTCTAACATATGACATATCAGACCCTAGCCTCTATGATATCTTAGTTCCAACAAACCATACCATCGATAAAAAAATATGTTAAATGGTTTTCATTAATGTTTATCAATTAATAGAAATACCAATGACTAAGAGTGGGTTTTAGCAGCTCAATGGGCTACTACACCGACTAAAACAAAACAGTAACCCCTGAACAATTATCATACTGTCAATAATATGCACACACAATTTACAAAGATCCTTTTAAACAGACTAACTACTCATGACACTTTTACACCTGACAGTTTTGGCCGCAATAGGCATTCAGGCTCCCTTTTTGCTGATTTTTATTGACCGAATAAAACGAAAATGTCAGAATCTGGAATACAACGTATATTTATATTCGCATTACTGCCAAGACGCTGGTGAAGATTTTAGACCAACTCATTTTTCCCGAACGTGTCCATTGTTCCCCCCCCCCCCCCCCGATCCCCACCTCCACCCAGTCTCGAATGCTTATGGTGTTCCTAACGCCCAGGTATAATAATACAGACCCTTTCCCCAACTCATATCTTATGCTTTTTATGGTCAAAACTGCCATAAGGCAGTCAGTGATAATTAAGTGTTTTGATGCTATTTTTAATTGTTCATCAAAGTAGTATATTTTGTACGTAGCGGGGACAACAAAGGAAATACAATGGAGTCGCCTCCAATACAATGGATATGCACCTCCGGAACAATGGGTCCCCAATCCGCAAACAATGGATGTGCACCTATTGTCTTTCGGGGTTCAGTGGGAGCGTAATAATATTGGATTTTCCGGGTTCAGTGGAGCGTGAGTGGATGACTGAACATTTTTTAAAAAGGATGACTGGGCATTTTTTTTTTCAATTTTGGGCGGGAAAGTTCAATGGGAACTAAGTAGTATTATTTATAGTATTATTTATAGATAGTCTGAGTCAGTCTTTTGTGTTTGCTTGGTTTTTAGTTTGTCACAATGTGATGGGTACAAAGAACTTTATATAAATATGCTTTGAAAGGTTTTATTGTTAGCAATGATGAATAATATTTTGAATTGAAAACCAGTTGAAACCGGTTTTTATTTGTTATTACTATTATCCAATCGTAACACTCGTTTTAAACATTGCATTTGAATATATTCTATAACATAAAGAGAAGTGAAATTATTTATTATTTGTAACGAATTGCGTTCAAAAGATGAATCACAACGACAAGAAACAGGCTGTTTACTTCAGTTGGATATATTTTACAATCACAATGCAGTTTTAATGAAACAATAGTGAAAAAAATCAAACTTGTTGGTTAACGAG
>NC_054706.1:62620830-62800830 GCF_016097555.1 Gigantopelta aegis
GAAGACGGAATGGCTGAGTGGGCGATCATGTGACGCAACATCACGATATAGGTCGGCGAACTTAGAATTCTGCTGTCCGGAGTTTGCCGAAGCTTAGCTGAATGTGGGTGCTGTCGGGTTTCTTTCTGTAGTGTATGTATTAGTGATTAATATCTGATATATTTTTTTAATCAATTAACTCGAAAATTATCGATGTAAAGGTATTTGACGTCAAACATAGGATTGTTGTGGTATTAGAGCGGAAATCTTTGACAACTTTTTGGTTGTCGGCAATTGCCCCAAAAATACATAGCTTGGTCTCTGAATGTAGTGAGAGCGTACTAATGTCCAAATGTCCGTCTAGCTCTCTTACAGTCAGAGTACTTGGGCTAGCCATAGATCTATACTATAGTTGTAAGTAACGATACTAATCATGTATACAATTTACATTTATAACGTATACATTCATGATTATCTCGATGCACAAGGGGTAAAGCGTTCGCCTGATGCGCGGTCGGTATAGGATCGATCCTCGTCGGTGGGATCAGTCGGCTATTTTTCGTTCTAGCCAGTGCACCATAAACATCTACTAATGGAAAATTGTAGCGAGTTTGCTAAATCTAAGACTGTTAAAATTACGAAATGTTCGACATCCTATATTCCATAATTAATACATCAGTGTCCTCTAGTGGTCTAGGAGTCTAGGAACAGTGAGTTGATGCTACACGATTTATTAAGTTCAGTGAGTGATAATAAATAGATCATTATTATGCAGATGACCTGGAATTCACATTAATTATTACACATCTATTAGTATTAAGTCTATACTCCATGTTCATTACTATACATATTATCTACAGTACCCATTCATTATTAAATACATAACCTAACCCCCATATTCATTATTATACATGTAAACTACCCTCAACATCCATTATTATACATATAATCTCCATTCCCCATTCAGTATTATACACATAACCTACACTGCTCATTCATTGCTTTACACACCATCTGCACTCCACATTCATTATTATACATATAATATCCACTCCCCATTCATTATTATACACATAACCTACGCTACTCATTCCTTGCTATACACATCATCTGCACTCCACATTCATTATTATAGTGTGATCCACTGTTATAGACATAATCTACATTCTACATTCATTAATATAGATATATTCTACATCTATTATTATTATACATATTAATAATGTAATATACAGTCCGCGTTCTTTATTATACATATAATATCCACTCCCCGTTTATTATTATAGATATAATCTATACTACCCATCCATTATAATAGATATAATATACACTCAGCATTCATTATTATACATATAACCTACACTACTTATTCATTACTATACACACCACACTATCCATTAATTATTATACATATAATATATACACCCCATTCATTATTATACACACTCTACACTACGTTCAATATTATACAAATATTCTATACTACCCATACATTAGTACACATATAATGTACACACCCGATTAAATATTAGGCCCCTATACATATAATCTACACCTTACATTTATTGATATACACATAATCTGCACTTCCCGTTCATTAGTATTCATATAATGTACACCCTCCCCCCATTCATTACTGTACGTATAATCTACACTCCTCATTCACTATTATAGACAACACATTCCGTTTGTATATAAATATGTATTAATGAATGTACAGTGTAGATCATACATATATAGTCATAATTGTGGAATGCAGAATACATTTATATACATTTAGGTTGTATGTATAATAAAAGAAAAGTGTGTAAATCATGTGTATACTAAAACAAGTAGAGTGAAGATTATATGTATTATAATAAATCTGAAGTGTATGATAATCCACCTGGCGTGTAGATTATATTAACACAGCGTAGTTTTTCTTATGAATGTTAAATAAGTAACACAAGTCGCAAGTTGGTAATGTAGGTTGTTGTATTTTCTTTTCCAACATGATACATGATTAACAAGTTAATTACATGATGATACATATAAAATATATATTTTTAAGCTCTTAGGTGAACGATAGAATTGACACTGCGACTGAGACCCCAGGGGTCTTCCCGTGGGTCTCACCTTCCCGGTCTCTATCTCTGGGTCTCTATATATTAATGTATGGAAAAACAAATATTTATAAGATAGACATGTTTGTTGACTCGTAATTGCCATGAGTTTTAGTCTTTAGTAATTGTATCAGATTGCTCGTTACATATTTAATTAGGTCTTGACACTAATAATTGGTTTAATCGGCAAGTCACTAAGTGGAATACCATAAAAATAAAGATATAATCCGTATTGTTATAAAATTGAAGTTTAGCACTGTGACAGTTATCCACCGCCCGAAGAAATGACACGTCCTCGTGTCTAGAGAAACAAACTTGTTAAGGTAGTTTGTATACAGTGCTTGAAATAGTTGTCCCGCGTCCGAAATGTGGTATCACAAATAAACTGTTTCATCTATTAGACACGTTTTTCCGCTTGTGCCGTAATTTCGTTAAGTCATTTGGTTAGTGTTCACGTTTTCTGAGGCAATTGTAGATGGGCGTCTTCAGTTCGAATCCAGTCACAGTCGATGATGGTGTTGTCTGTATAAACGCATACATGGTTTTTGGCTACATGAATGTTGTACGTTCAGCAATTGTTTATACTTGTCAACACTCCTGTCATTGGAAATGTCAAAGGTTAAAAGAGCCACCAAGTTATTATATTTTACCATATACATGAATTTATAAAAAGGAAAGGCAAACCAGCATTGTTTCTTCAGCTGCAACATGGGTGAGATGAGAAACACTTTCTTTTCATATGCATCAATTTATAAAAAGGAAAGAAATGTTTGTTTAAAGACACCACAGTTACTATTATACTATTTCACCAGCTACATTGAGAAGGTCAAAGTTCAGACACATTAGCTTTCAAACAGACTACCGATATTATTTTCAAAGGAAAGGGATGTTTGCTCATCGAGCATCTTGAACATTAAAGATTTTAGTGACAAAAACATGTACATATATGTTGTTGGGTATGCAGAGTTCATTTTTTCTAATTGAAAGCTCAAAGGATGAAGCATATGGTGGCCACCTTGAATTTTAAAAGGCAAGGAATGTTTTAATTACAAATAGCATAATACTTAATCAGTGGCAGGGTCAGGGTCATAGTTCAGAAACAGTAACTTTGTTAACCATTCATGAAACATCCATTCATGAAACATAATTCATAAATGTATTAAAAGGAAAGGAATCTTTGCTCAGCATGGTTGGTTCTGTCAGCATTGACCAATGTAAATTGAACATCTCAAACATCATGGATATTGGTAACAAAACCATGTACTTGAATGTTTTTAACTATGCCTAATTAATGTTTGCTAATTGTAAGTGTCTACAATAATTTCTCTTTCAACAAACCCAACAACGAAATTATTATTTGGAAACTCCCTGTAGGATGAGTAGGTGGTTGGTATTTCCATAAGTGGTCCACAAGTGTGTGCTATGACACGTCTTTCAAGGCCGTCTATTGGGCAAAAATTAATTTCAGTGTGTTTTACACTTAGCATGTTAGATCCTGTGAAGAATCTCAAAACCCGTGACAAACCTTTTTCGTCCTGAGCCATCACATACTGGGTTAAATATTGAAACGTTGTGGTTTCGCAAGGGCTCTTTAGTGTTCGTTTAAATATATTTATCACACGTGGGTTTGTAGGTTTCCTTTCTCCGAGGAATGATTTCAGCTTTTGCACAGTTTTAAAGTGGTTCTTTGTTAGTGGAGTTTGGAATACAGCTGCTATGGAGTCTAATGCATATTTTGGCTTCTATATGAACTGCTTATGGGCAATTTGCAAAAGAACATATTTGATATTTTCTTTAGTTGGGATAACTCTGTAGTTCATCTGGTCAAAGAAATCAATCATCTCATCGGGTTCATTTTCTATGAGGTTTCCAGACATCGGTTTCTCAAGTAGTTATCTGTCCCTGTAGGATAAAACGTCCAATAAACTCTCCAGTAGTAGGTCACTCGGCACAGCATCCTCAACAAAAACGACAGCACAAATAAATGCTGGAGCAAGGCGTAGAGGGAAAAATTCGTGATCAAGAAATCCCTTCAGTAATATTCGTCCTAGCGCCATCCACTCTTCTGACTGCCACTTTGGAGATAGAGCTGGCACACGAATGCCTTCCCTTTCTGTCTGTACCTCAATGAACTCTTCCCGAAAAAGGCTGTGTATACCTCACGTGACACAACGGATTCATCTGCGCCAACATCATTCCTAAACGACATTCTAATTGTTTCATGTATCCGCCTTGAAATAGCCAATCATTTCGTTTAAAATGGTAACCCTGTTCAGGGTAAGAGTCGGGATTGGTGTTGAGATATTTGGCAAAGGAGATTGGCTTGCAGATTCTCTTAATGGTGATGATGTGGGTAGTTGGGAAGACAGAACAGGACAGTTGATCTGACGACTCGTACTCGTCTTGCAGCTCCTAGAAGTGTTCGATTTCAGTGCTGATAATGGTACTGTTACGCGTACAGCTTTCTCTTGCAGTGCAATTCAATGTTTCTGGCAACTCGTTCCAAATTTTTCTTTTGGTAACTCTTGAAATTCATTTCTATATAAGTCTTCCATTGTATGTACTTCCTCGGTGACTGGCTGTTGCAAAGGTATTGTGTCATTCAAGGTATGTATTGTGTTGTCATTGGGAACTGGTCCAAATTCTATAGTCATGTCATTGTCCTGTGAATGTCCTCCTGGCTGTTTCTTTGTACACATGTATAACCGTAGCATTTTGACTCTTGTATTCTCATATAATTCTCCAACAGTGATCTCATCATCGATTTTTCGTTTATAAAAGTCAGTAATATGACGTCCCTCCAGGAACAAAAACAACTCTTTTGCTTCCTTGAGTAAATCTTTGGCTCGTTTTAATATAGCTACGGTGCGTTGCCGAGTACCCCCACCCTTTTGGCTGCGAACTTGTTAGTAGTCCGACATATCTTCACTGTAATCCATCCAGCCCCGTTCTATACGCCTGTGTTCCCGTTTTACGTATATACATATTTCCAATTTTTGAATTACATCTTGCTTCATTTTCTGCGTGTTTTTGTGTGTGTACCATCTAGCGCATCCGGTAGACGTTTCACCAGCTTTTTATCCTTTCATTCCTTTGGGACATGTCCTTTGTAAAATGTATTCTGGCGAAATTGCCTGATGCTAGTCTGTCGCCATATTTAGGCAAATACTTTGCCAGATCTTCATCAGAAATAATTGCCTGTACATTTTCATCAACCTGAATGAAAATAAATGTACACATTTATTACAAGGTAGCAGAATGGCCTAATTTTGACTAGAATGCTTAACATGTAGGGTAGTGAGTAATGCACGACAAACTCGATTAATCGAAACACCACTTATATGTGTGTGCGAGTGTGTGTGTGTGCGCGCGTGCGCGCGTGCCTGTTTTGTCGTATGTGTTTACATGATACATAGACCAGTAAGTAATTGCAATAGATGGATATACCTACCTGGCAACATGTTCTCATCTCCGGACAAATCGCGTTATGGAAGTACAGTATTATTACGAGGGAACGCACTATTATTATGAGGGAACACAATATTTATTATGAGGGAACATAATATTTATTATGAGGGAACATAATATGATTATGAGGGAACATAATATGATTATGAGGGAACACAATATTATTATGAGGGAACACAATATTTATTGTGAGAGAACATAATATTATTATGAGGGAACATAATGTTATTACGAGGGAACATAATAAAATTATTTTCTCGTCTGTCATCTCCGGGGCTCCGTAGTTTAGTGAATTAGGCCGCATATCTATCACTAAATGTATATTTAGATCAGGAGAAAACCCAATAACGTCGTAGTCATTCTGCGTGCTAAGTTATACCAGCCATGTTAAAACCCCTGACTATAATTTGCGAGGTACGTACCTCTTTTGTTTCGTATTATATTAATTTCGAGCTGTTACAAACATCAGGACGACCCAAAACACTCCAATGGGTTTGCAATCATGGCGGAATGGAGTGGGTTTCTTCTAAGACTTCATGTGAAAAATTACCACAAGTTTGACATCTTATAGCCGATGATTAATAAATCAATGTGTTCCAGTGGTGTCGTTAAACAGAACAGACTTTTTATCTTTAACTGTTCAGCCACCAGGGCTTCCACTTCCCATTGAGTCATTAAAATTCACTCTGGGTTGAAGCCAAACCAGAACTTACAAGCCTTAAATCCGATGGCTTAACCTACATTGCCTATGAACCAGTTTCTGCCAGATTTATCTTTATATGTCATCTCACACAAACAGACAGACAGACAGACAGATAGACTGATAGATAGACTGGTGCACTCTCAGCTTCAGACCGGGACGAGTTCACGGGCCACTGATTAAACTGACATACGTGTGTTGTGAGAGTGGATACCTATTTTCAAAGGGCAACGCAGATGAGGATTCTGTTGTGTAATTGCCACTTGATTATGATAGATTGTGTTCCAGGCTGCTTGTAAGGAGAGGTTATGTTACACATAATTAACCTTCAGGGAAAATAACTCCATCACCTTCTTTTCTGGAATTATCGCCGAGTGGAGAATTTTCTTTCAATTTTACTCATACTTGTACTGCTCATTTATTATTAGAGAATGTCAAAAAGTATTAAATTTTGTGTAATTGTCAAAATGTATTCATTCCCTTCTAAGTTACCTCAAACAAACATATTTAATATTTAATATTGGTTTATATAAATGGTGCTTCAAAGATACGAGTTGTCTAATTGGTGTTCTATTTTTTCTTTACTGTTTCCACACTATGCATTTGTTTTTGAATTCACAGAACAGCTGTTTACGTTTGTTATCTGTCCCAACCACAGGGCCTGTTTACATTTGTTATATGTCCCAACCACAAGGCCTGTATACGTTTGTTGTATGTCCCAACCACAGGGCCTGTTTACATTTGTTATATGTCCCAAACACAGGGCCTGTTTACATTTGTTATATGTCCCAACCACAAGGCCTGTTTACATTTGTTATATGTCCCAACCACAGGGCCTGTTTACATTTGTTATATGTCCCCCAACCTGTTTACATATGTCCCAACCACAAGGCCTGTTTACATTTGTTATATGTCCCAAACACAGGGCCTGTTTACATTTGTTATATGTCCCAACCACAAGGCCTGTTTACATTTGTTATATGTCCCAACCTCAGAGCCTGTTTACATTTGTTATATGTCCCAACCACAGGGCCTGTTTACATTTGTTATATGTCCCAAACACAGGGCCTGTTTACATTTGTTATATGTCCCAACCACAAGGCCTGTTTACATTTGTTATATGTTTGTTGTTATATGTCCCAACCACAGGGCCTGTTTACATTTGTTATATGTCCCAAACACAGGACCTGTTTACATTTGTTATATGTCCCAACCACAAGGCCTGTTTACGTTTCTTGTATGTCCCAACCACAGGGCCTGTTTACATTTGTTATATGTCCCAAACACAGGGCCTGTTTACATTTGTTATATGTCCCAACCACAGGGCCTGTTTACATTTGTTATATGTCCCAAACACAGGACCTGTTTACATTTGTTATATGTCCGAACCTCAGGGCCTGTTTACATTTGTTATATGTCCCAACCACAGGGCCTGTTTACATTTGTTATATGTCCCAAACACAGGACCTGTTTACATTTGTTATATGTCCGAACCTCAGGGCCTGTTTACATTTGTTATATGTCCCAACCACAGGACATGTTTACATTTGTTATATGACCCAACCACAGTGATGAAGTGACAGAGTTACAAAACAAAAGTAGACATGCATATACATGTATATTACCATTTGGTATACAGATCGATATTTCCATTTAGTATTTACAATAGTTAATATCAAGAGATTATATGTATGAATATTAATGATCCAGATAGAAAACTGATTGTATATGATATAATCTATGTTCCCATAGCTTATAATCTTGGAACAGATATGTAAATTAACTAAACAACATTAACTATACAAAATGGGTTCTGCGAGATTTTCTATTATATTGTATCTACTGATACACTCGTACCCACCTCCCCCACACATAAACAAATAATGCATTTGATAGACTTATTCCTCTCGTACCCCCCTCCCCCACACATAAACAAATAATGCATTTGATAGACTTATTCCTCTCGTACCCCCCTCCCCCACACATAAACAAATAATGCATTTGCATTTGTACCCCCCCCCCCCCCACACACACACATAAACAAATAATAGACTTATTCCTCTCGTATTCCTCTCGTACCCCCCCCCCCCCCCACACACATAAATAATGCATTTGATAGACTTATTCCTCTCGTACCCCCTCACACACATAAATAATGCATTTGATAGACTTATTCCTCTCGTACCCCCCCACACACACATAAAAAAAATAATGCATTTGATAGACTTATTCCTCTCGTACCCCCCCCCCCCCCGCCACACACACATAAACAAATAATGCATTTGATAGACTTATTCCTCTCGTACCCCCTCCCCCCCCCCCACACACACATAAACAAATAATGCATTTGATAGATTTATTCCTCTCGTACCCCCCCCCCCCCCCCCCCCCCCCCCCCCACACACACATAAACAATGCATTTGATAGACTTATTCCTCTCGTACCCCCCCCCCACACACACACACATAAAAAAATAATGCATTTGATATACTTATTCCTCTCGTACACCCCCCCCCCCCCCCCCCCCCCCCACACACACACACATAAACAAATAATGCATTTGATAGACTTATTCCTCTGCAGAGCGTTTGCTCTGTGAGCTAGTCACATGTTGAACTTTGTAATTCGAATAGTTCTATTCCTTTGAAATAAAGCTATCAACAAGGTTATGTCGTTATATAAGCAAACTGCCATCTCCCTAAGCTAGAGTGAAATTTTTTAAAATTAAACGGAACATTTGACGAAATTTATCATTCTGGCATAGATGTTGTTTTATTAGGGTTATTGCATTTAATGACTCCTTGCGGGTTTGAAGCATTTTATGGCAATCATTTAGAGGCTCTTTCCCATATAAGACGCAACAATGACTTAAACTGATGGCTGATTCAATACCATAATTGTATTTCATACATATGTTTGTTTCCGTGGTGCAGGGGTGTAACATTCTCTTCGAGAATGGCCAATACAGCACAAAATTGAAGTTTTCAGTAAAAGTCAGCATCTATTTGTGATATTTGTGTTTTTGCACAGTTCTTTACACTGTATTTTTGTTTAAATCTTGAATTTTTATATTGATGTTGATCATCACTTTATTTGTTTGCATTACCATAGTTTGACACCCAATAGCCGATGTATTTTTCGTGCTGGGGTGTCGTTAAACATCCATTCATTCATTTATTCATTCATTCATCATTCATTCATTCATTCATTCATTCATTCATTCGTTTGGTAAGGCAACACACCACCATTTGTCGTGTCGTTACTGAGGTCAGGTCAGATCAGAGAGTTTAATGTGCACATTCAGAACACTATGTTGTAGCGCACGCCTGTCCTGGGCATAGGTGCCGGGCTCAACCGGCTCCTCCGTCCAGGACAAATGGTGGCGTGGGTTGGAGGGGGACCGCCTGCACTGGCAGGTGCAAGGGAGCACCAGCAGTCCGACCGGGACCGGTAACAGGCGGAGGGTGGTATGGTGCTATGGAATTTTGAATGCCCCGTAGGATTAAGCCAAAGAGAAAGGGTGCGCAGTTTTGTGAAGGAAATTAGGCGCAATTTTGAACGATCCGTCAAAATGAAAAACTATAGGGAGCTACGTATAATTTTGGAAGGTTAATACGCCGAGAGTAGTTCGTAAAATGGACCTAGTGTCGTTACATGTTGTAGCAGCTTGATATAGTCCGGTTTAGGAAATAGTTCCTTATATATATATAAAAGAACTGTGCAAAAATATAAATACCACAGGTCCGTAAATCAAAATGTGGAGTAAAATTCAGTATCTCTCAAATAGTTTAATACAAGCTTACAGTGGTATCCAAAAGATGTAATCCAAGATACAGATATAGTGCAAAGTGTGGCTGGTTACAGGACTTTGTGAATACATAATATAAATTTGTTAAAACAGTAATGATACTGGGTGTCCACGATATATTATATAAACAAAACACCACAAAATTATAAAATGATGTTTGAAATCTGTAGGTACGTGTAGGTTGACCGCTATAGTATTTAAATAACCCATTGATTTGAAGTTACAAGTTTTGTTATATGTAGCACTAACTGATAACCACTGTGAAAGTGGTATTGTGGGTGTGATCAGACACGAGGGCTGTTAACTGAATAATTTCGTCATCGACCTACTCGGTACTTGTTAACTGAGAGCACTCCCTAAAATTCAAAGTCACACGACCATAGTCTGACACAGAAATTGTATTGATATTAAACTGCATGGAGTAATTAATGGCGGTGTGTAAACGTCAAGCCGTATACGTAACCGTATACATAAATAGCATCGTTGTGGTCAAAACAACAAAACTGACAGCAGCACAGGCTGTATCCATTAGCCGGAATCACTGGTGGAGCAGGATATGCTTTTTCTTTCGTGGACACCCAGTATCATCACTGTTTTAACAAATTTATATTATGTATTCACAAAGTCCTGTAACCAGCCACACTTTGCACTATATCTGTATCTTGGATCATATATTTTGGATACAACCGTAAGCTTGTATTAAAATATTTGAGAGATACTGAATTTTACTCCAAATTTTGATTTATGGACCTGCGATATTTATATGTTTGCACAGCTTTTACAGTTTGTTTTAAATTTACTTTCGAAGACTATATAAAGATTTGAACATATTTTTTTTAATCTTCTTACCTTCTTACCGATTAGACTTAAACTCATAATAATTTACAAGGGAGTTAACTGATTGATTAATGTTCACAAAAATATAAATAACATTTCTTTATTATATAACATTTAGTGAAATATCTTAAAATATCAGTGAAATAAAAGTGTGATCAGTCAATGAGTGACGATAACACATTTTAGAGTGAACATTTCACTATTTCACTATAAAATGTGTTATCGTCACTGTAGAAAGTGTTATCTTCACTGTAAGAAAGCCGAAACTATTTTGCTGCTGGCATTTTAAAAATAAAGGTAAATTGCCAAAAGTTATATAATAAATAGAAAATTTCATGTTTTTTGTCAAACATGATTTATATCTCATCTCGTGACGTTTGCAATTATATAACATTCGTCGCGCAAGCGCGACTCGTGAGATATGATTGCAAACTTCATTCGATGAGATATAAATCATATTTGACAAAAAAACATGAAATATCCTCTATATATTTTTACTGTAACTAAAATATAGTGAAATATGACTTTTCACCGAATATCACTTTAATTTTTTCTGTAGATCTATATATTTCATTGCTATGTATATAAATAAACACGTATATATGATATCAAATGTATTTATATCCTCAAATACTATCTGGCATCTTCAATATCATTGTCACAAATTAAACATACTCTATTTTCTCTGTCAGTATTATTGTATCTGCCAGTTTCAATAGCTAGATTGTGTAATGATAGACGGTATCTTGTTATGGCTTTCCTAAATCGCTCTGGGATGTATTTAGACAAGTAATATTGCAAAGCATAAATATCAATATAATGTAAGTAGTGTGTGCATTTAGTGAAATCTGAGATTTGAGCTCTAATGGCTTGTTGGGATTGGTCTATTATTCTCTGTTTAATGATTGTTAAATGTATTGGGTCTAGCTGTTGGCGGGTCCATAAATCACCAAATCCTATCATATTTAGTTCGTGTTTTATTTGATATGCCCAGTTGTTTTTATTTTTATTTTCAGCACAATCGTACAAATATAAATAACAATTTCTGAGAATGCAATTATCTGTGTTCAGAAGCTTAGACCAGTACTTTATCATGTTAAATACTCTATTAGTGCGTATATAGGGACCATACATGGAATGTTCCACTTTTAACTGGGGATGTCATCTTTTCATACTGAGTGTAGGCAAACTGGGTTGTAGGCAAACTGAATGTAGGTAAAGTGGGTTGTAGGCAAAATGGGAGGACACATGTAGGGACGTAGCCAGCTAGTGTCACTTAGGGGGATCTATTTTAATGGGTGGGGCACTTAATTAAGGCAGGCACACAATAGCAGATTCGAAGGGGGGAATACGTTTTCAAAGGGCACCTTCCCCCCAAGACCTCCCCTCCCCCCACGAACGGCTACTCACCTAATCCCCCGTGTCGATGTAAAGGTCATGTTAATGTCATCTTTAATAACATTATTTAAAAGTTATTTCTTTTATCTGTTTTTAAGAGTATTTATCAGTATTGTTTCATTGTAATACGTACATAGATTCGTATGTACACATGCATCATTCAGACTTTTACACTAAGTCATGACTAAAATATTGCTGTATATTGCGTAGCCAGGATCTTATATTGGGGTGGGGAGGGGCAACCCACACTATGTACGTACGTATACACGCACGCAAGCACGCACACACGCACGCATGCATGTATGTATGATTTTATAAAATTTGATATTGTTTAAAGGCGCTCTGTCACGGATGGCTGACCTAAGTAACGACCTAACAAAATATTATCTGAAAATATATACATTAGATTTGTCGCTAAAAGTACTTTATTTAACCATCTACATAATTACCATAACTCACTTATTACTGATATTTTGTAAAACTAACTGAATTATGTCAACGGTCAATAATTCGAAGAAAAATAACGGCTATTTGGAGAACAGATGTGTGACGTATTATTTTGAGTCACGTGACGGGCATCGCCCGAATAACCGCAGTGTCAAAACGATTTACCATGCTCGTATAACGAGAACGCTTTTACGTCCCCTGTGACGTGGGGTAACTAGAAAAAAAATTATTAAAAATTAATAAAAACATGTATTGAAGATAATAATTATACAAATTTATTTTAATAAAAACAAACGTTGACAATCCGACTTTACTGTACTGTTACTGTACTGTACTGTACTGTACGGTTCTGTACGAACAGTGCGTTTTCTGAACAAGGGAGACGGGGGGGGGGGGGGGGGGGTATATGAATCTATGAATAGCGTAATATTGCCCCTACAGTACTAACAAAACAAAAAATAATAATAAATAAATAAGTAAATAAATAAAAATAAAAATTACAAATTACAAATTATCAGCTGCTGATTAGATTAGATATGTTTTAAAGAGAAACCTCTATGGTTTCGAGATAGCCTACACAAACTATACAACATGGTCTGACTCGGGGTGAAAAACCTAACTATAATTTTTGAAATTTTTCTGGAGGTCAAAAAGAGTAAATAATTATTGACATTAATAATTTTGAATGCGTAAAGAAAACAGAAATTTTACTCTACACCTATATAATTATTTAAAATAACGCAAATTTAGATGGGGAAGTCTAAAAGTTGCTACAATTTATTACAATTATTTAAAAAAAAAAAAAAAATCTCCAAGGGTACGGGGGTAAGCCCGGCCCACAGAAAGTTATATTAAATTTAATATTTATTTAAAAACTACCAGTCGTATTTCGGCCTTGGTGTGACAGGAGGAAGGGGGGGAGGGGGCGAGAAAGGGGGGCCGGAATTTCACAGAAAACTACTCAGACCACTACGCCCCGGGCCCCCAAAAAAATTAATGTAATGTTTCTGTAACACACCACCCCCCCCCCCACCCCACCACGACGCTCGATTTTACCAACATGTAGAAGGTTACATTAACTAATAATAATTATGTAAAGAGAAATAAATAATAAGTACACAAACAACAACAGGGCTTGAACTTAATTTTTTTTATCTGATTATTTGAGGCTTATTACGTAAAATTATTTATCAGTTCTTTTACTAAATAAATATGACTGGATGCTTTTGCTGTTTTTTAGGGGGGGGGGGGGGGTGCCAAAATTCCAAGGGGCAATAAAAAAAATACATATTTAACGTACATGTAACGCTGAGCACAAACGGCCCTCTAAATTTATGTAACTTTTCCCTAACAACGTAGAACATATTATTATTATATTAATATTATTTAAATAATCAGTCTGCTACAACCTTTTGGGGTGGACGGGTTTTAACAGGGGGGGGGGGGTAGGTCCCTATACGTTTTGTTGTTTGTTTGAAAATAAATTGTTTGCCAATCTTTGGACGGTTGTTGACAGTATGCCCCTATACTGTTTTGTTTTTTGTTTGTTTGTTTGTTTGTTTTGTTGTTGGTTTTGTTTGTTTTGTTGGTTGGGTTGTGTTTTTTTTTTGTTTTTTTTTTGTTGTTTTTTTGGGCGGGGGGGGGGGGTTGTTTTTTACGCTGTACATTAAA
Organism: Gigantopelta aegis; assembly: GCF_016097555.1. Taxonomy (NCBI): domain Eukaryota; kingdom Metazoa; phylum Mollusca; class Gastropoda; order Neomphalida; family Peltospiridae; genus Gigantopelta; species Gigantopelta aegis. Next base: position 62,635,241 of record NC_054706.1, read on the forward strand.
CCAAATGACCACTTTGTGAATCAGTCAAAATAATTTGCAAACGTTTAACGAAAAACGAGTGTCTGTCTGTCTCCCCCCCTCCCCCCCCCCCCTCTCTCTCTCTCTCTCTCTCTCTCTCTCTCTCTCTCTCTCTCTCTCTCTCTCTCTCTCACTCACACACACACACACACGCACATGCATATGTATATACATATTGTTTAATAAGTGCTTTATATACGAGTGTATAGCTTTAAGTATGTATCGTTTATGTATATACAATAATACCATGTACAGCAATGATTCAAGGCCCCAACCTTGACCTTGCTTATGTTTCTGGGGACAATAAAAAAAAGAAGAAAAAAAAGTACGTTTTCTCAGCAGAGCACATTTATGATTTTTTGTTGACTGCGAAAAGGCTAAAATGATGATATTGGAGTTTCATTCAATAAATAATTATTTGACTCCCCCCCCCCCCCAAAAAAAAAAAAAAACAACAAAAAAAAAACCACTGGCTGGTCGTATGCCACATCTGTGACGCTGGAAAACATATTATCCGTTTTCGAACCAAGCTCTATAGCGTTGTAACCGTCTAGACTATCTCCTCTGCTAAATTCCATGCACACGCGCCTGGTAGTAATAATAATAATTATTATTATTATTAATAATAATAATAATAATAATAATAATAATAATAATAATAATAATAATAATAATAATAATAAAATGGTGAGTTCATATTCCGACTGTTTATTATTTTATTTCAGCGTATTCGCAATTATTTTCGTCATGAAATAATATATTTTTAAAAATTATTTTATTATATTTCCGGCCCTCAGTTGTCAAGTCTCGGCGGTCGTTTATATAAAATTATAAAATATATTATACGGTTATCGTATATACAGCCTCATCACTACGAGTCTATTTTGCCGTATTTTTATGACTTTTCACAAGAAGACTTCCAAATTTTAAAAATGAAGCGCGTCATGGAATTCCCTCGATCGTAGTTCAGTTAAAATGTTTTGGATCATACAATAACTAGGTTTGGTATTCCAAATGAATGTAATTTCCATTTATAATCCATATTTAGAGAAATAAGGCCCACTAAATCCGTGATTGAGCGCCTTTAAAAAAACAAAACAAGGTTTGATTGGGGCGTGGCATGGCTCCCGAACCACCCCCCACACCCACCCCCCACCCCCGCACCCGCACACACATCTACTCCACTGAATCCGATTGATATAATTATTTAAAGGCACTGTCACAAGTTTGCTGTCATTGTAAGATGTTTCTGATTAATAGAGCCCCTTTAACGACTACAATTACACAATCGAAATGTTCTGGTTTAAAACATCAGTGTCTCTTATTCCAGTACGTTTCTGATAGTCTAATGTATGTCTAACTTCTTTTTATTTTACAATATATATGTTTTTTTGTATGTACTAAATTATTGGGAGATATAAAAGCTATTTTACACTACAACAAACATTACAACGACCAGAGAGAGAGAGAGAGAGAGAGAGAGAGAGAGAGAGAGAGAGAGAGAGAGAGAGAGAGAGAGAGAGAGAGAGAGAGAGAGAGAGAGAGAGAGAGAGAGAGAGAGAGAGAGAGAGAGAGAGAGAGAACGTCTTTTAACATGCCCCTATATCACTAAGGTTTCGGGCATTGAATGACCAGAAACATTGAATATAAAGACACCGATATTGTAAACAAGAAAATAAATTGTATGTGTAATAGTAGTTGATAAATAAGCTCTACTAGTCGTAAACATGTTACAAAAGCAAACATAGGCACGTCCCTTTTTAATAATCAGCGGAGTACGGTACTTTCTTAACGACTAAGGTTTTCAACATTCCATTATCATACTCAAGAAACTTACCGATATGCTAATAATCGCAAAGGCACTATAGAGGTATAAAACGTATAAGTGTTCCAAAATATGTACTTCTTCTGTTAACAATAGACTATACAAGGGAGCAGTAATCGCAAATCAAAACAGCTTGCGGCGCGTTCTCATTGTGCGATTAGTCGCACCGACTGGTCGCATGTGATCGAATCGTACTGTAAGAACACCCAAGTTGGGTCGAAGTCCTACGATTAGAACATCATGTCCTGTTTCTCACGACAAATGGCATGTGACAACTATGTGCGACAAATTGCATGATAAGAACGTCGCTTTAAACAGAACAAAACGTATTTGGTTGTTCCCAGGGCAACGTTCCACGAAGCGATCTTAGCCCTAAGATTACCTTAGGCACATAGCTACACTAAGCACTTAACTTGATCTTAGGGCTAAGATCGCTTCGTGGAACGGGGCCCTGGTTATTTTTCTTTAAGTTATTGCGTTTGTTAAGCATGTCAGTGATTTAGACACTGTAAAATAAATAGGGTTATTTTGTGTGTAAACCACAGAAAATTAAAGCAATACCGAAAAGCTGTTCTTATTGGTCTTCAACTGAAATTACACCCGTCACTTAACAAACTGAAACTCGCTAAATGATTTTGCAAAACATGTCTTCCTTCACGATATTATACTGGTGTGGTGAGTACTGTACAACTGGACAAACGAACCATGCTGATATTCCATCACAAAAGCTCCGTAGGTAATTCCGTAAAATAAATGAATAAAGGAATGGATGAATGCATGTTATGTGATTATGATCCGGAATTGTGAGATCTTTGGATAATAAAGAATAAAAAAAACTCTTCTCTCTCTTTTTAAACTTTACTAATAAACAATGTGGTTTTGCCCCCCCCCCCCCCCCCACAGTGTGTGTGCATGTCAGTGATTTAAATAAAAAAAAATTATGTGATTGCAAGTGCTCTAAGGCTGTTCTTATTGGTCTTCACTGAAATTACACCCGTCACTTAACAACTGAAACTCGCTAAATGATTTTGCAAAACTGTTTCCTTCACGATATTATAACTGGTGTGGTGAGTACTGTACACTGCACAAACGAACCATGCTGATATTCCATCACAAAAGCTCTCTCGTAAAATAAATGAATAAAGGAATGGATGGAATGCATGTTAGTATTCTCTCTCTCTCTTTCTCTGGTTTTGCCCACCTCTCTCTCTGCCATCTCTCTCTCTCTCTCTCTCTCTCTCTCTCTCTCTCTCTCTCTCTCTCTCTCTCTCTCTCTCTCTCTCTCACCTCTCTTTCTCTCTCTCGTTCTTTATCTCTCTCTCTCTCTTTTTTTTTTAAAAATCTTTTTGTCTCCTGTCTCTCTGTCATTCACTTTTTCTATTTCTTTCTCTCTCTCCGTCTCACTCTCTCTGTTTCTCTCTCGTTCTTTCCCTCTCTTTCTCTCTTTTTGTCTCCCCTCTCATTCACTTTTTCTATTTCTTTCTCTCCGTCTCAATCTCTCTCTGCGGTGTAAACCACTTGCACCGACCAGTGATCCATAACTGGTTCAACAAAGGCATGGTTTGTGCTATCCTTCCTATGGGAAGCGCAAATAAAAGATCCCTTACTGCTAATCGGAAAGAGTAGCCCATGTAGTGGCGACAGCGGGTTTCCTCTCAAAATCTGTGTGGTCCTTAACCATATGTCTGACGCCATATAACCGTAAATAAAATGTGTTGAGTCCGTCGTTAAATAAAACATTTCTTTCTGTTTTCTCTCTCTCTGCGTTTCTCTCTCTCTCTCTCTCTCTCTCTCTCTCTCTCTCTCTCTCTCTCTCTCTCTCTCTCTCTCTCTCTCTCTCTCTCGGGGGTGGGGGGTGGGGTGGGGGAGGGTGCGGAACGTAACTCAGTGGTACAGCGCTCACCCGATGCGCGATCGATCTAGGATCGATTCCTGTCGGTGGACCCATTGGGCTATTTCTCGTTCTAGCCAGTGTTCCACAATCGGTGTAACTATCTTGTCTATGGGATGGTGCATATAAAAGATCCCTTGCTGCTAATCGAAAAGAGTAGTGGCGACATCGAGTTTCCTCTCTTAGTATCTTTGCGGTCCTTAACCACATGTCCGACGCCATATAACCGTGAATAAAGTGTGGTGTAGTGGTTGTTCTCTGTTATAAGTGTTTTTGCTCTACCTTTTTGTTTACGATCACAGTAATATATCGTAACACAATTACTTGTGAGAGCATTTATTGCATTTTACGCCACATTGTACCAAAACTCATTGATCAAAAATAATTTCCAACATCTTAAGACTAATGTAATTCCCCCTCTCCGTCTCGTCATTAAACGTGATATATCCGTAATATCCACTTCATCTCCGATACAGGATCCGGCTTTTTACATCACGGAAGGAGAAATGATAAGGACTGACAACTCCCTTCTAGACCCCATCAGTGTGTTTAAAAAGTTATTATCGCGCGCTTTTAGCGCCGCCATCACATTAGTGACTTAACCAGGTCCGACGTATAGATGGAAGCCCCAGATATGCGAGGAAGTTTAATATAGATCGTGTGACACATGTGGTTCTTGTCACCGTATAACACGTCGTAATCACACAAAACATAGTGCGCCGTAGCCTTTTGACTTTTTGCCGTCGTTTTACCAGTCTATTTGCGGCGAAACTCGGTGCGGTGTTTCCGAGAGCAGTTCTTAGGAACGAGATTTAAAATCTATTTCATTTGTCTGCTGGATTATCGGGACGTTAAAATAAAGAGAGTGGATAAGTATGTCCAAGTACTAAGTTATTGATTAGGTATACCTACACCATTGAAGTTACCATTTTATATTGTTGGTCTTCGAGTTCTGAATCTGACGTTATCGTCTTCGTGACGTTTATTTCCTGATCGGCTTTCCTTGTCATGTTTCTTCGATCTGGCAATTTTTGTTTTGTTTTCTTAGTGTTTTAAGGGTGTATACCACTAAATAAAATGACAATGGTAAAATACTTGGCTAAATCTGCTATTTGCATTCTTGCACCCAAAATAATATTCTACATCGGTGGTGTAGCGGTTAAGCCATTGAACTTAAGGCTGGTAGGTACTGGGTTCGAATCCCGGTACCGGCGCCAACCCAGAGCGAGTTTTAATGACTCAATGGGTATGTGTAAGGTCACTGCACCGACTTCTCTCTCACTAACCACTAACAACTAGCTGAAGTGAGTGCCAAGAAAAGCGTGCTTGAACCTAAAGTGAATATAAGCACGAAAATAAGTTAATTGAATGGATACACCGTCTATATAAACACCCTTCATCTTTGATATGAATTACAACACAAAATGGGTGCGGGTCATCATGTTGCTAGTTCCATTCCTAACTACATATAAACAGGAAGCTTCGCCAACTACTCTAGCTCCGCACCAAAAAAAATTAAAAAAAGAAATAAAGAAGAGGAAGAAAAAAAAGAGAAATAAATAAAGAAAACTACTTTTGTGATGCCTTGCACGTTTCAAGGACAGAGCATTGATACTTGAAATCACAAAACAACGATTTAGTCTGCTTTATGCAGAGGCACGGAGTTTGATTATGGTAACGGTTTTGTCATTCATAATTACTGGCAAGATGAACCAATGTTTATGACAACAAGTTCGGTCACATATCTCACCAGTGACTGGCATGCCAATATTCAGTGCTATATTTAAAGTTGGGGGCAGTTAATGGCTATGTTGTACTTTTTAAATAATAATTTGGTGCCACTTTAAGTTAATTTGTTCATCATGATTAGAACTCCATTAAAGTTGTCTCCTTTTTTTCAGAACAGAATTGAACAGAGCATGATGTATATGAACGGCAAATCGCGGTCTGGAAAATGAAAGAAAAAGAATTGCACTTGCCAAATAGAAGTTCCGTTGCGATTAACAATAGTGAAAGGAAGTGTCCAATAAAAAAATAATTTAAAACAGATAAAATCCACATAAACTAAAGAAGATACTACACGGCTATCTGCATATTATGGATTTGTAATAAAGAATCTTCTGTTTAAAAGTTTGTTTTGTTTAACGACACCACTAACGCAAATGTACTAAACAATCATTGGTTATTGGATGTTAAAAATTTGGTAATTATGACACTACAGTCTTCAATGAAAACCCGCTGTACAATTGCAGGTTCTAATAGACCAAATCAATTCCTATTGCCGATAATGTTAACCTCAACTAATAAAACTGATATAAGCAGCGTATCAACACACCCAGGAGGTACAGCAATAAAAAAGTGTGGCACCTCACATCTAATCTACCTGCAAGAAAATGGGATGGGGGGGGGGGGGGGGGGGGGGGGTCATATACCATTTGAGAGATTTAATTAATGTTTTTATCAGCAACCGTCATTTTTGCTGAAAATTGCAACCGGCCCTCGGTGGCGCAGTGGTTAAGCCATCGGACTACAGGCTGGTAGGTACAGGTTTCACAGCCCGGTACCGGCTTTAAAGGAGACCGGACACCAAAAGACATGTAGTGTGTAATGGATTAAGTTAGCGTCAAAGACCGCATTACTCTAACGCCTGGCTCGCTGCTAGGCACCGGTCAGCTGCGCGTCTTAGGTTTAGGGTAAAAACAGAAGTGGGCGGGATTATGCATAGATCTGAACGAAAGCGAGGCAATACGTCATCGGTGAGAGTTACCAAGCAATACCGGTACACCTGTTGATTCTTTGGTTGTGCCTTTTAGTCGTCTTTTGTTTTTTTGTCTCCAGGTTTATCAGAAATTTAATTTACAAGATAATTAGTGTTATTATATACTGTCGACGTAATTATATGATGGTTAACTGCACAGTGTTTAACTGCAACAGTAAAAGCAATGCATCCCAAGAAACGGCCAACATCATGGTTTCGATTTCCAAAACAAACCAAAAGTTGTTTTAAAACATGGACGCATTATTGTCGTCGAATGGGCTTTATACCAACTAAATACAGCAGGTTATGGTACATTTACAATGTGAAAATTAAAACAAGTAGGTACTTAAGATATACATTAAATAAAGGTATTGCAATTTGTTCACATACGAATATTTAAACTTCACATTTATTTACCTATAATTACCAAATTAATTTTCACCGACAGCCCATAACGACTCCATACTAACGTCTCTTGATCTAGTTGGTTTGTTAACCTCATAATAAAATACCTTCAAAACGTGAACTATTACGTTAGTTAACAATGTTTATCGTCAGTTCAGTATATTGTCATTAAAATTAAAATGCTAACACTTGTGTCAGGAACAACATATGTACTCTGGCCAGAAGGAATGATGGTTAAATCATTTTAAAGCTAGTGTCGATTATTAAAGCATAATAAAATTTTACTTTTCAATGCTTTCTGTATGTCATATTAAAAATACTCTACGTGAAATAATTATTTTAATACGTACCCTGGGTTTCTGCCAGAGGGTGCGGAGGGTAAACGTATATGTATGTACTAAAAAATCTCAGAAATTAACGTACTGACAGACTGGGTATAAACTCTACATCAGATTTTGGTTACAATGGCAAAAATTAATGTGATAAAGAAAATCTCACAAGTGGGGGGCACCCCTCCCCCCCCCCCCCCCCCCCCCCCCCCCAGTTCCTACGGGCCTGTTTTATTACGTACCCTCAAATTATTTTCTGGCAGAAAACCTGGTACCTTTGGTAGAGGTTGAAACAATTGGTCGTCTAATTTTCGACTGTTACCATAAAATAATATAATTAATCACTTTTGGCATCTAGCAATTTAAAGCAAAATTAACAATAGTTACCACATGGAATAAGCATCATATATTATTTTGTTTTACCTGTAATATATTTGACCTGTAATATATTTTCATCAGGACTTCCTTCTTCCTCCATGAATGATTAAAGAAAATAACACTGGATATATTGTAATTATTTTTATTTTATTCCAATATATAACAAATGTGTTTTATGTCAGTATGTGGAGCAAACTACCTGAAACAGTTGGTTTGAAATCATGATTACAAAATCATAAAAGGAAGTGTGTGGGGGGAGGGGGAGGGGAGGGGGAATACAGTCTCTAGTGAGGGATACAAACTAGATTTTTTTATCTTAATATCATCTTTATTTATGCAAAGTAGTGAAAATTTAAAACATACATTTTCTTCCTAGAGTGTGTGATGGAGAACAAGCCCCTAGGCCCGCCCCTCCCCAGTTCCTACGGGCCTGTTGTATTTTATATTAATAAATGCAAAAACTACATAATAATATTGTCGATAAGACATATTAGTTGTAAAGTGATTCCCAGTATGTGGCAACAGTATATTTTCCAACATTTCTGTGTTTCTGTACCCGGCTGTGGACAGTTTCGGCAGACTGGTAACACATTTTCTTAATAATTAAAAATACACGGTTTAACCAAACACATTAAAACTTGGAGGGTAACTAGTTAAGAGAACAAAGTTTTTTGTTAAATTATTATAGCTTGCTTTGGTGAGGAGGGGACGCTTTTTGCAAATTTGCGAAATCGGCCTCTGGAATATCCACTGACGTGCCATATTTACATCTATGCTGAACAAGATTTATGATGAAATATTATTACATTTTGTGTGCTTTTCTTCTAATTAGGTCCATTTGCTTCAGTTTACATTAAAAATGTCTGTCACGGGGATTCTATAATTCCCGTAACTGAATAAAACACGATTATCAAAATATCTCTCCTAACTGTATATCTATTAGATCTCTCTGTAACAGGCTGTTAAACCTAGTATGGCTCGTCTCTAGGTATGATCAGAGATACGATCTTATATAAAGTATATATAATATAGCAGGTTAGTTCTCTAGAAAACACAACAAAAACACAATACACTTTGGAATATGTATTAATCTACGCTGACAAAGGTACAGCCGTAGTAGTAAATTAATAACAGCAATAATAACAACCCAGAACTGATCACTTAATTAGTTAATCTCTAGGTGTCTAGTTACACAATATGCGAATCACTTCACCGTTACACCACACCCACACGTGTGATAATTGAGAAACGCTTCTTGGGGAACTTAATTAATAAAGGAATTACAGCTCTATTCCTAACGGGTTAATTTTTAATTACCCCTAACTACTCATTCAGTAACCTTGTGACACAGAATTAATACTTATCACAATAAAGACAATAACCTACAGTGTACCCAGGTCTTCTAGGATGACTGGCTAAGCTTTATATTACCAAATACTCATATAATGTTAGAACAATAAGTCTACGATTTACTTCGTCAGATGACCGAAGACACTGTCTAAAGAATATTGGTATAATACAGTATTAAAATATTTAAGTCACATCAATCACATCAAGGTTATACACAGAGCAGAAATGATATTTACCAAAGTCCAAACGGACTAACGTTCCCAGGAGCCGTCCTAAATTCGTTCTCCTCGATATCTCTAAATCCTAGCTATTTATTCCAAAATCAGAATTGGCCTGGGGGAACAAGGCGGCACCTCACGTATCATCTCATATTTCATCTCTCCTAGCGTAGATATTATTTCTCTCTGATCGTCAGACTACTGACGCCATCGTCGCCAAAATCACGGTTGTAAAACCGCACTCGCAGAGGTATTACGTAACTACTCGCCACATGGCCTCCACAGCGGGACTAAGTGCATATTGGAACGCAAGAATCGCGCGAGAAGTATTACGTAACAAGTTGTCCACCTGGGCTACGGGCAATAAACTGCACACGGCACCCTAACACAATTAAAATCGCCACAGGCGAAACAAATTATGAGCATGTACCGTGACAATGTCATAAAAAATTATGTTTTAAAAAATGCTTGTATGCTAGTCTATGACCATGTGGCTACCTCCTCTTCGTCTAAAACAACATTTCCAGGATTAGGGACAAAGTCTCTGATAAGTGGTTCAAACTGATACGGTTTGATGCCATTAGCACAAGCTGGACACCATTCTTCGTCACTCGAATCGCTAAGTTCGTCCATGCTGCTTGGTAGTTTCTTCAGTTTTCCTCTCATCGATGACGTCACGGGTCTAGCTCATCAATTGTCGACAGTTTCCGGCAAACATCGGAGATCGGCGAAAAAAAACCCCAACCAAGACTGCCACGCTTAACTTAGTCAATAAGGGGAGCGCGGTAGTTGCGTGTTGTGGTTTATGACGGCAAACAATTCATTACGCCGCATATATGATTTGGTGTCCGGTCTTAAGGACTCAATGAGTAGGTGTAAGGCCACTACACCCTCTTCTTTCTCACTAACCAACTAACAACTAACCCACTGTCCTGGACAGACAGCCCAGATAAGTGAGGTTTATGCCCATGACAGCGTGCTTGAACCTTAATTGGATATAAGCACGAAAATAAGTTAAAATTAAATGAAAATTGCAGTTCCATTTTGGGGGGTACCCCGCATTAGTTTCAACCTCTGGTATATACTGCATAACAACTGCATAACAAATAAAGTGTAATTATTTATTGTCAATGGATAATAGTATTTGCACAAATAATCAATATCACATATTACTACCAATCACACCCACAGCTGTTTTCACTCCGTAAATATTTGACGGTACACCTCGAACTTTGACACAGAAACCGGCCTCGGTGGCGTCGTGGCAGGCCATCGGTCTACAGGCTGGTAGGTACTGGGTTCGGATCCCAGTCGAGGCATGGGATTTTTAATCCAGATACCGACTCCAAACCCTGAGTGAGTGCTCCGCAAGGCTCAATGGGTAGGTGTAAACCACTTGCACCGACCAGTGATCCATAACTGGTTCAACAAAGGCCATGGTTTGTGCTATCCTGCCTGTGGGAAGCGCAAATAAAAGATCCCTTGCTGCTAATCGGAAGAGTAACCCATGTAGTGGCGACAGCGGGTTTCCTCTCAAAATCTGTGTGGTCCTTAACCATATGTCTGACGCCATATAACCGTAAATAAAATGTGTTGAGTGCGTCGTTAAATAAAACACTTCTTTCTTTCTTTCTTTTTTTTGACACAGAACTCTCTTCTTTGGTACCATCCAACCTGTAGAGTAGAATCCTGAGTTTGAAGAGAAATCTCTACCATACGTCTACATCCCCGCTTCGTGTCGTTAAAGACATACATACCATTTATAGCCAGCTGTTTTGATATACTACTAATCCGTCCACGTCTTTATATTATGTCCATAAAGGGAGTGAATAAACTTCACGGAATTAATGCACCATAAATACGAGACAATTTGCGAGCTCTCGTGTATTATCGCAGAGTGTATTTACCCTCGGCGTCCATGCTGTTTACAGATAGCCAGCAAAGTGAGCGCAGAATGAGAGTGCTGAATTGTCATTGACCCCCCGCCCCCGTGAGAATAATTCATCATCAAATACACGGACGATGTCAAATATTTGATGACCGTGTCAAGTGCACGGACAATTTGTCTTCGGCCTGCACGTATTACAAGAAATACCGTTATAGAATGTTTACTGTATACGACACTAACAAACTACTGCGGTAAAACTACGATCAGTGTTACCGATATTACTCCTTTTATAACAAATGTTGATGATGCTACTGGAAGGAAGGAAGGATATGTTTTTATTTAACGACGCACTCAACACATTTTATTTACGGTTATATGGCATCGGACATATGATTAAGGACCACACAGATATTGAAGGAGGAAACCCGCTGTCGCCACTCCATGGGCTACTCTTTTCGATTAGCAGCAAGGGATCTTTTTTATGCACCATCCCATAGACAGGATAGCACATACCACGGCCTTTGATATACCAGTCGTGGTGCACTGGCTAGAACGAGAAATAGCCCATTGGGCCTATTGACGGGGATAGATCCTCCGACCGCGCAACAAGCGAACGCTTTACCACTGGCTATGTCTCGACCATTGATATAAATAAAGACAAAAATCTGGCTTTTTCCCCTGAAACTGTTCCACCTTCACTAGAGATTGTCCCACTCCAGATACATACTAGTCACAACAAGTTGTGGGCTACATTAACACTGCGTCCGGAGTGAGATAGCTCTGTCGTCCTGCCGGTGAATTAGTGTGTATGTAAATATACAGTGCTTAGAAGCTCAATAGCAACAGTGATTGTGCGATCTATGAGATCATCAGAAATGCTGGTTTGTTTCTCTATTTGGATACAAAGGTCAACACGATCAGCTGCTATCTTAGATGCTGTTTTCATAAAGCTACATTTTCCTTTGCCGAAGAAGAAACTGGTTGTGTCACATTCGCTCAGTGAGTGAATTAAGGGCAACATTTTTGCCTCATGAGTGTTAAATGAGCGGGCAACATCGTGGATGGGAATGAAATAGTTCTTAGTCTGGATGTACAGTTCATGGAGACCAGCATCCATTAGCCTTTCAAACACATGCACAGCAATCATCGCGATATCATAACAACTCGAGTGCAACCTTTATGAACACATGCAACTGTGTGTAAAAATAATTTAAAGGGTTTAAGACTATTTGTGACAAAATCAGTTCAGAATCACTGTTGCTACTGAGCTTCTAAACACGGTATAGTTACATACACACCAATTCACCAACCTGAGCACAATAAGAGGCCATCTTTATGCCAGAAAAAACAGACATCAAACTTCTACCGCCAACAGACGACGCCTATCGTCAGCACATCCTTCGAGTTATCTTGCAAACATGCATCTGAGTAAAAGCCATGCAGCCCAAACCTACAATCCGAGATCCCTTTAAATTTGGATGGATATCGGTATCATCTGGAGTCCAACTACTGTTAATGTTGCAAAGTCCGATGCCTTCCAATCTGATGAGCAGTTTGTTTTGTAATTGTAAACGCCAGTGCACAAGAAATTGTTCATGTGAGAAGAAACATATTCTATATGACATTGCTTGTTATTGTAAATGTGAGCTGCATACGTGTACACGGGTACAAGAAACAATGTATGAAGATGATGACCTTTTGAATAAGTGTGGTTTAAGATTGGACCTTCTATAAATTGCTGTGGCATCTGTTTATTACCGAGTTACAGTTTTCATGTATGTTTATGTGTCTGATTCTAGTTGTTTTTAATGAATACATTATTAGTGTGTATGTGTGCGCGCGTGCGTGTGTGCGTACGTGTGTGTGTGTGTGCTGGGATTTTTGTTTAGCTTTTTTGTTTTTCACTTTTTAAATATTATTTTCAGTTTTAAAGTGATAGCATACGGCAGTACAGTTATTTGCCTTTTTGATGTTTATTTGTTGTTGAAAATAAATTAAAAACAAACCCTTTAAAATGTATTTTAAACAAATCATCTACAGCAAACAGTTTAAGACTATTTGTGATGACATCGGTTAAGAATTAGTGATGAATTAGCAACATGATATTACTTCTTTAATCTGACAATGCCAACCTAGATTTTGACCAGAAAATCTTAAAAGCTATGTAATAGTAAAACAATGTCATTATTGTGTGAGGAACAATCATTATTTTTATAATGTAAATTTTTATTTAATATTGACAAAGAAAATATGAAGAAAAATGCATAGGTTTCTGGTGTTGTGTCTATTTTTAATTTATATAAAATAAATTTCCACTATGTTCTTCATCTTTTATTATTTTGTTTGGGGAATATATGAAAAAATAATCATTTAAGGCTATTTTTTACTACATCTGGATCATTATTAGTGGCGTGAGACAAAAAAGTATAATAGTTATAGAATTTGATCATTTTAGCAGCCATCTTGGATTTGACCGGAAATGAAAACCTTCGCAGGGTTAAATTGTGGTGCAGCGTCCTGATTTCCAAAGAGCAATGGTATACGCATCATAAAATACCAAGAAGTTAAGGGTGCCAAGTGGTGTAGGGTAAAATTATTTTTCTGGCTTTGGAGCTCGGACTATTAAAACCCATGTTAAATTGCCCGAATTCAAATGAAGATTGCCAATAGAACGGGTTCTCGTTGGCACTAATAGCATACACCATTGCAAACATACATTATATAAGAATTTATTTTCACTCCAAAATTGGGACCATTTCCGAATCAGGTTTTCGCTATATGACCGCATCTTGTTGTAGTACCGGTCCGAACAGGTGGTTCATTAACCGACTCACTCCGGCTGTCTCTTGCGCTATACACCCATGTTCCAAAAGGTCAATGCACAATATTACAAAATAACATGGGCAAAATACGGCCAGAAGGCTTACCACTAAACATACATTTTGTTTTAATTCTTCACCATCTCCTAGAAGTGAACGTGTGAACCATAACATGTCACAATTAGGAACTATAGTGGACCGTGATGAAAGAACTCTCACCCGGAAGTCAACTGTGTAGTGAGATTTTAAACTTTAAAGGGGCATTCCTGAGTTTGCTGCATTGTAAGATGTTTCCGACTAATAAACTATTTCTAAGATTAAACTTGCATACTAAATATATGTTCTTGTTTAGAATACCAGTGTCTGTATATTCAATGTGTTTCTGGTCGTCTTAATATTTGTAAGAAGCCCAAACTGGATTTTCTCTTCAAATAATTTCGTACGTACCAAAAACACATATTTTAGGACATAAAATGAAATTTAACCCAGCCACCAATATTTTACGCAGAAAAATATATTTGATATGACAGTAATTATAATTGTTAAAAAGTATCTGTTAGTCGATAACATCTTAAAAATTGCAGCAAACTCAGGAATGACCCTTTAATCAGCAAAACCAGTTTTAAAACGTCGAACAATTGTGTATTCTTAAAATCTTTTTGCTGCACACTTTTTACCGGCGACCAAACAAGATGTGAGTAAAAGACCGATGCTGGTGCAATCTGCAATATTTTGATCATTTTGTTTCTTTTGTTTAACGACACCATTAGGGCACATTGATTTATTAAACATCGGCTATTGGATGTCAAACATATTATGGTCATTTTGTCACAGTCATAAAGAGAAAACCCGCTACAATTATTTTCTATTAGTAGCATGGGATCGTTTATATACACCATCCAGGATAGCACATACCACGACCTTTGATATACCAGTCGTGGCGCACTGGCTGGAACGAGAAATAGCCCAATGGCCCTCCGACGGGAATCGGTTCCAAATCGACCGCGCATCATGCGAGCGCATTACCAATGGACAACGTCCCGACCCCTATTTTGACCACGTATGTAATCTACTTTTCATTATCTGTCACTGCCATGATATTATTTAAAAAAAAAAAAAAAATTAAAGTAGGGTAAAAATTCATACTGTATTACTGGCCCTTAACACGTTGTGACTAGCATAGTTCCTAGAGACCTGAATAAATCGTGTTAAAACTTATATTAAAACATATTATTGAGTTTTAAACTCATACCAATTCTAATTACATTTTTTTAAAACTACAGCCTACTATGTAAATAAATAAATGTTTGTTAACAAATTACCATCAAATTAACTATATTAAATATCATTTTTAATACGGGGGTGAAGACAAAATGCTAGAACAGCCAAGATATGCAGCTTCAGCTGCATTGTTACCGAAGTAATCGATAATGCAGTACACATAGATTATAAGTAGAAGTCTGTGTGCTTTACTTTAGCTGTTCCATCAGCTTTTTTCATACCTGTATCCAAAATAAGATATAACCTGTGCAATTTGATGGTAATTTGTAATATTTTTTTATTATTATTTACACTGATCTCCCCATATAATGTTATTTGAGTTGGTATGAGTTTAAAACTTAATAATATGGGGGGTTTTAATATGGATTTTAACTTTATTCATTATAGAGTTGCATACCAATTTCCCGGTTTCACTTTTTGACGCAAACGGACTATACACAACTACCATGGTACCGAGATTGAAAAAAAAAAGTGTAAGAAAAACCGCTCACATTTACGTAAACCGAGATTGAAAAAAAAAGTGTAAGAAAAACCGCTCACATTCAACGTAAACCGAGATTGAAAAAAAAGAGGTAAAAGGAAAAGGGTGAAAGAAAAAGCGTCCACATTTACGTAAACCTATGTCTTACAACATACTTAATTACAAACACTCTGCCCTTTTGACTCTTTCTCTTTTCCAGCCATGTCAGTATGCCACTTTACCCTGGTCTTGCGTCCAACATGCCTCTTCCAAGAGGAAGCTAATCAGCTGGGTTCTGTTGTTCGGGGATCAAAGGTCGGCAACAAATAGTCATTAGTTAGACGGCCGGCCTTATAGATGTGCGGAGTCGCTGAAGGGAAGAGCGCGTCGGGCAGCTGATTGAATGAAATACTTTTGTCCTTTGATGACAATATTACTCATCCTGGCTGTCGTCTGCCTCGGGTTGGTCACGTGACGAAATCGCATTCGGTTTTAATGCGTATCAGGATAGCAATCACTGAACCTGGTCTGCGTTCAATGACAGTGAGGCCACGCTAACGTTTGCGAACGATTTGATTGCCCCCCCTACCCCCCCCCCCCCAAATGTTGGTGACTTGGTTTGACGTTTAGCGTATAAACCATTCCTGTCTCAGATTCTATTAGAGTCCCGAGTCTAGACTCTAAACGTTTTATAAGCACCAGGCCAGAATGCTATCAAGTTTGGTTTGTTTAACGACATCACCAGAGCACATTGATTTATTAATCATCGGCTACTGGATGTCAAACATATGGTATTTCTGACTCGTAGTCATAAGAGGAAACCCGCTACATTGTTCTTAATGCAGCAAGGGATCTTTTACATGCACTTTCCCACAGACAGGAAAGCACATACCACGGCTTTTGACCAATTGTGGTTCACTGGTTAGAACGAGAAAACCCCCATCAGTTAATATGATCCATCTAGGTGGTTCGATCCTGCGACGCAAGTACCTCAAGCGAGCACTCAAACGACTGAGCTAAATCCTGTCCCGTGTCAAAACGCGTTCAGCGACATTAATTCTCAATGTGGTTTAACTCTAGCAATGCCTACTATTTCCAAAGTGGTCATTTGAAGCGCATGAACCAGTCTAGCAGAAGTTGTTTTTGCTTGGTCTGACTAAACGCAACTCTTGTTAAACTCACCGTGGTGCAGGGGTGTAACATTCTCTTTGAGAATGGCCAATCATGCACAAATCCCCTTGTTTTCTTCGAGATACAATTGAAATTTTGAGTAAAAGTCAGTATCTATCTGTGATATTTGTATTTTTGCACAGTTCTTTACACTGTTTTTATTTAAATCTTGAATTTTTATATTGATGTTGATAATCACTTTATTTGTTTGCATTATCATGGTTTGACACCCAATAGCCGATGTATTTTTCGTGCTGGAGTGTCGTTAAACATCCATTCATTCATTTACTCTTGTTAAACTCGGCCCTGTACTCAAGGAACCACTTTCCAAAATTTTCAACAATGGACGATTTTCTGAAATCATTATTTTCATAGTGATTCCATAGTGCTTTCTATATTAGTTTTGTCAAAATATCGATCTTCTTATCGTAATATTTATTAAAATACGAATTCAATATTAGTTAGTCGAATTAGTTGTTAGTTAGAGAAAAATCGGTGTAGTGGACTTAAACATTTCATTTTAACCCTCCAAGCTAGTGATGGGAATCGGTTGGGATTTCATCATCGATCATCGGTTATAATCGGTTGGCACCAACCGATCAACTTTCGATTGCAAAATCGGTTAGAAATGTATGACCATAAGAAGGCTCTGGATTATAAGGGTCATGTACCTATTGCCGTATGCACCCTGCAAATGACTAATTTTACTTTAATAACTATTTAATATCTATTTGTTTATGTACACATGAAAACTAACCCAAACCACTGTATATGTCCATCAATTTTATTATCTAAACTGGAGGAACAGTTACAGTTAACATTTTCCCACACAATCGATTATGAATTTTTATAATCGATCATCACATCGTAAAAGACAATCCGATCAATTGTTTTTATTATAATCAATCATTGGAACATCACTAGTCCAAGCTCACTCTGGATGGGAGCCAATACTGGAATATGACTCTCTTTTTTTAGTGTCTACCAGCCTTAAGTTGGAAGAGGTCACCATTATGCCTCAAAGCCAGTACAGCGCCCTTCATAATGCATTCGCTTCATGGAGAAAAACCCCCAACCCAACCCCCCCCCCCCCCCCACAAAAAAAAGCAAAAAAAAAAAAAAAAAAAGCAAACAAACAAACAAACAAACAAAACAAACCCAAACAAACAACAAACAAAAAACAGTGCGCCGTTACACGACAACTCTACCACTGGGCTATATTCCGGTCAGGCTGCGAGTGCTAACATTGTCACGTGACAATGATTCCACCATGACCTAGATAGCGTTAGTTGTTCTGTAATTTTGTTCTCTTTTTTTTGCGTGGAAGTAATTTACAGAAATTACAATTCACCTACTGCATCTAAATGTCGCTGACATCCAATATAAACTATTAGTAGTAGAGTCATCATGATTTTATAGGTTATCAGTATTACGCAGAAAATATTGTCACTTTAATCATCAGCTTCAGTGAATCAATAGTTCTTCCCAAAAACTAGAACACTTTTACTGTGAAAAGAGTTTTCGATTGCCAACGACATAAACGTAACACATAAATCACTGTCACACACAATTGCAACATTTTGTGAAGCGAGGTGTATGTTAATGTAGTACCCTCAATGAAATAGTAAAATAAAAAAAATAAAACCCCCACGAAAATTGAACTTGCTGTATGAAATGTATGTTATTTACAACACTTATCACTGGTCTCAACCACTAGATTAGAAATATTCTGCAATCAGTTGCAATGCTTCCTTGTTCCTGAGACTCAAGTGTATAGATAGGCGAGCCCCAACTCTCACAAATAACACTCTATTCTTAATGTTCAAGGGCGTCATCAAGCTTCCAAATGATATATGATGTGGGTGGGTAAAGAAAAGCATTACGCTAACGTGTTGTTACCATAGGCAGTGTTTGTCGCTCACTTATATATAAAATGGGTTTTGTTTTTGCCTAATAAGTTGGCTGAAAAGTCAAATACCAGAGTCTATGCCCAGGATACCCGTGAGTGAAGCTTAATTGGATAACCTGCAGCTAATCCTAGCAATTACTCAACAATTTAAGCGAGTAATGGATAGATTTATTATATTTTTCCAAATCACAATAAAAACGAATCCAACATTTCATAAAACCAGTGCTTAATCTTCTTTTTATTCTCTTTTTTTGTGTGGATAAAACTAGAATTTAGGACGAGTCATTTAATTTTCATTTTTGTGTGGGTACATTTACTTTACGGAAGTCTGGTTTAATCCCTCTGGAATGAAGCAATTATCTAATTTAAAAAAGTCACATAGTTTTCCCATTAATCTTTTATTTTGGTCTATCGCGTTGTACAATTCATTCATTCATTCTTTATTGACTTTGAGCTAATAGCTCATCAGTTACAAGAAGAAAATGTATAAATATATAAATACACAAATACACAGGTGAACAATGTTGACATACAATGAAATAATGTTCAATTAACAAGTCCTACTTTTTTTCCCTTCAAAACTGAGAGTTAGACCAGGAAAAGTTCATAAAGGTTTGTCTTTCCTTTTCTCCATTCTTTGTACACAGCAAACTATGAAGCGGCTATTTCTACTGCCCAGGACTCTTCCAGATATAGCCAGTACTGAAGTTTGTTAACATTAATAATGCCAATTTAGTTTTTAAACTTTTAGGGCTTGGAACTAATTGTCTTTCACCATTTCAGGATCGTTCTCAAACAGCCGACATCAGTCCATGGATTGTTAACTTCCTTCGCAAGAGTAATACGGAAAGCGATGATCGAAACCAAGGGAATGTTCCGGTCACGACTATACCAACGACATTTTGAAATGTTTTAGGTAATGCATGCGTGTGTGTATGTATTTAAGTAAATGTGTCTTTGTGTGTGTGTGTGTGTGTGAGAGAGAGAGAGAGAGAGAGAGAGAGAGAGAGAGAGATATGACGTGCGCGCGTGTGTGTGTGTGTGTGTGTTCGCGCGCGCGCGCGCGCGTGTGTTAATAATGTTTAAAACGAATGCTTTAAAATTCGTATAAGTTTAGTTGGTTATACTGTTGGGGTCTTCAAATAATTGTTTGATGTTTATTTTTGACTCCAGGACTCCACAAAGAGATTTTTTTACATGTTAACATACTTTTTGTTTCTAATTTTTTTTTATATATCCATGATGGTTATTATATTAAAAAACATGCCTTGGTTGGTTAAAATTATTTATTTTCAAGCCATCTGTGCTAATTACTGAACAAAACAAAGTAATACTCATAATTTCTACATTTGACTGATTTTTGGAACCGCAATTTTGTTTTCAACAGAATGTACCTTTTATTGATCAGAATGTTTAGAGTTGAAAATGAGCAAATGGTAGACTAATTTGTACTTAACAGCTAAAGGGGTTTTAAACCTACTACCCCCCCCCCCCCCACCCCCACCTTGGATCCGCCACTGAAGTATACACATTAAAAAAAATTATTTCTGCTTTAACGCTCTTTAACACCTCTGGTTTCAAATCCGCCAGCCGATGATTAATGAATCAATGTGCTCTAGTTGTGTTGTTAAACAAAACAAAATCTTTTTTGTAGAACACCTCTGAGCGCACATGCCCCTTACAACACATACTGCACAAGTAGTCTGCTGTTTGACTGTGATTATTTCATGGCAGACAGCTATGAAGTGGCAACTATTTGATTGAAGTGACAGGGGAGAGCATGTAGTTTGAAAACATGTGTAACTTGTTGACATTGAAGACTTGTTTGTGGTAATTCCGGCCCATGCAAAAGTAGTGCTTTTTTTGTCTAAAATGGGTGTACTCCGACCAGGTTTAGAGGGTGTGTTTGTTTAAACCAATATTCTGGGAGAAAGACTTGGACAACCGAGAGAGAGAGAGAGAGAGAGAGAGAGAGAGAGAGAGAGAGAGAGAGAGAGAGAGACAGAGAAAGAGAGAGAGACAGACATA
Organism: Gigantopelta aegis; assembly: GCF_016097555.1. Lineage (NCBI taxonomy): Eukaryota > Metazoa > Mollusca > Gastropoda > Neomphalida > Peltospiridae > Gigantopelta > Gigantopelta aegis. The sequence continues at coordinate 62,655,968 of NC_054706.1, forward strand.
GAGAGACAGAGAGACAGAGCGAGACAAAGTGAGCGAGATAGATAACGCGCGCGCGCGCGCGTTTGTGTGTGTGTGTGTGTGCGCGCGCGCGCGCGCGTGTGTGTGTGTTAATAATGTTTAAAACGAATGCTTTAAAATTCGTATAAGTTTAGTTGGTTATACTGTTGGTTTCTTCAAATAATTGTTTGATGTTTATTTTTGACTCCAGGAATCCACAAAGAGATTTTTGACATGTTAACATACTTTTTATTTGAAAAATATATATCCATGATGGTTATTATATTAAAAAACATGCTTTGGTTGGTTAAAATTATTTAATTTCGAACCATCTGTGCTAATTACTGGAAAAAAACCCAAAGTAATACTCATCATTTCTACATTTGACTGATTTTTGGAACCGCCTAAAGCAACAAACGCATTCTTGAGCAACAAAATAACATCCACAGAATAACCAAAATCAATCAAAACATTCACTGAATATCATCACGGCCATTTCGTGTCGTCGAGCTGCGATGTGTTTCTTGGAGGGATTCAAATTACGAACTAACCGTAATGGCCGCCAAGGACTCTCAATTATCTCGATAGGCTTCCTCACAGTTGATCTGGTTTTATTTGTAAAAAATGTATAACACTAGCTCGTTATAATGCATCGTCAGCCAAAGCCGATCTCAAATGTTCTTTGTAATGATCCTCGGCTACAATTTATGAGAAGCAACAGAGTTGAAAAATTACCCATTTAATTTGATGACACGGCCGGTGATCCCTTTTAAAGATCCTGGCTGAGAAATAAAGAAGACGAATGGCCAAGTAAAAGGCAAACCATAAATGAGCCTAGATATGGTCAGCAGTAGAGTCGATTTAGACGTCATGTTAGTTAATTTGTTTCTGTTTGTGTTATCACTAAATTGCTAAAAGAAGCTCTTTTTTTTAGATATTCAGAATGGTGAACGAGTGCAACTTTTTTTTCTTTTTCTTTTTTCTTCTTTTTTCTTCTTCTTTTTTTTCTTCTGTTTTTTCCCCCGCATCCTGAATACTTTAATGATGCATAAATATTCCGCCACATAATGTAGTTCTGCATTTCTGACAGCCTGGATAGTGTTTTAAGTACGGCACTTACATACCATTTAAAGTTTGGCGAACCGTGTTGCTTTAATTGCAGTTTGATGATGATTAGTGGAATATCAACCGCCACAGTGTTCTCAGATGAAACTTATTGCAACTCGTTGCCGGTATCTCCACTGCAACAATAAACAGATATAAATGCAAGTTATTGTAAAAAAACAAAAATACTTTTAAGATTTTTAATTTTAAAATGATCTTTTGCTTTTAGAATATCTTCTTTTTTTTTGGAGGGGGTGGGGGATAAAGAGTGTCACCATCTAGCTACGGCGTTGCAAGGGGGGGGGGGGCTGTGAACATTATGCATTAACAGCTCCCCCTCCCCAGTTGTGAATGCGCAAAAATAATATATAGCTGCCCTACTCCCACCCATAATCCAGCTTCTGGCATCTTATAAGCACACAGGGACGGAACGTAGCCCAGTGATAAAGCGCTCGCTTGATGTTATTTCTCGTTCCAGCCAGAGCACCACGAGTGGTACATCAAAAGCCGTGGTATGTCCTATCCTCTCTGTTATATACCACACAAAAAAAACCTTGTTGTAGCGGGTTTCCTCTCTAAGACTATATGTCGAAATTACCAAATATTTGACATCCAATAGCCGATGATTAATAACACAATATGCTCTAGTGATGTCGTTAAAAAAAACCTGTTAACTCTACCCCACCCATAACCCAACTACTGGCATCTTCTAAGCATAGATTTTATGGAAATAACTGTCTTGAATTATTGTCATTAAAATATTATTGAGAAAGGAATTACTTCATTCATATTGATTATTTCATATTAAAACGCAAACACCCTATATGTGGATAATAATTAATATAATCTTGTGCGAATACAGTGTCTCAAGAATTATTTTTATAAAAGTATGCGTTAATTGCATCATTCAATGGAAAATTAAATACGAAAAGCTCGTTTTGCGAATAGCGGATAAAGTAATCATACTAATAAAGTCACCAGAGACATGATTATAGTAACTTGTCTTTATAACAACTAAACACATTACACAAAGCTTAGCTCTTAAACATATACAAGCAGGCATACATGCACGCTAAGACATATACAGGAACATGAGAGAGAGAGAGAGAGAGAGAGAGAGAGAGAGAGAGAGAGAGAGAGAGAGAGAGAGAGAGAGAGAGAGAGAGAGAGAGAGACGAAGAGGCGAGAGAGAGAGAGAGAGAGAGAGAGAGAGAGAGAGAGAGAGAGAGAGAGAGAGAGAGAGAGAGAGAGAGAGAGAGAGAGAGAGAGAGAGAGAGAGAGAGAGAGAGAGAGAGAGAGAGAGAGAGAGAGAGAGAGAGAGACAGGGGAGGAGAGAGAGAGAGAGAGAGAGAGAGAGAGAGAGAGAGAGAGAGAGAGAGAGAGAGAGAGAGAGAGAGAGAGAGAGAGAGGGGGAGGGAGGGAGAGGGAGTTAGAGGATGAGTGAGACAGGGAGGAGAGAGAGAGAGAGAGAGAGAGAGAGAGAGAGAGAGAGAGAGAGAGAGAGAGAGAGAGAGAGAGAGAGAGAGAGAGAGAGAGAGGGGGGAGACAGAGAGAGGGAGGAAGGGAGGAAGAAACAGAGTGGAGAGGGAGAAGCAATGCCACCAGGGAGGGGTTCCAACGCTCCTGATACTACCGTTGATGGTACAGCCCACTTTGTTGATGACCATTCCTTCATGTGTACGGTGCGTTCAGTAAGGAGCACGTTTTATAGCACGTAAGTTCCACACAGCTGACCTGTAGTCCAAGTGTAAGGAATTGCCCATTTTCTCTTGTGTATTGAAATCACGTACTAACAGTTTCCGAGACCCGGCGTATTTGCCATCGATCGTGTTACATTTACCTTTAATTAGGACATTTATTAGTGCTACTCTACAATGAGTGGTCGCCAAAATAGTAGAGAGATTCGTGGTTCCAGTCATGACCTAAATGTTTAAACATTCTTTGAACTGATGAGTGCAGAGGTACGATTTTGAATACATTAATGATTTTTGTCGTTAAGATTATACTTTTTATTATATAACTAGCAATGAAATACATAGATCTACATAAAATATAAAAGTGATATCCGGTGAAAAGTCATATTTTCACTTTATTTTAGCTACAGTGAAAATATAGAAATGTTATTTACTGTTTTTGTAAAGTTCATCATTAAATTATCTCCCTTTGATACGTTTTTGTGGGATGTTTTTGGAGGATCGCTTTGTCAGGTATGTTTGCACAGTAGTATTATTAAATTGATGTTAATTTAAAAATTAAATAGAGATAGTTTTAATTCAAATTTCTTTTAAAAAGTCTATGGTCATAGGAAATATATCATGGCGTTACGTGTTTTTGATAGAATAAGTGAAAGATCGTAACAAAAAGCAAGAGATATTGTCAAAAATGAGGAAATATGTATATAATAAATAGACCATTTCATGATGTTTTTTCGAATACGATTTTTATATCAACGAGTGATTTGTGAAAACCATATTTTCACGAATTGCGAAGCAATGAGTGAAAATATGGTTTTCATACATCACGAGTTGACATAAAAATCATATTCGAAAAAAACCCCACACACCATGAAATAGCCTCTATATATTATAATTGTTTCTTAGTGGTGACCTTCACCTTTCTTCCGATCTAGGGTAATACGTCTAGGTATGACAGACAACAAGCACTTTTGTGATTATTGCAAGGATTATGGCAAACAAGACATTCTTTCAAGAACCGTTTTCGTAAAAGACATTTAGACATTAGAAGACATTGCACGATAATAACTGTATATTATTCCGTAAGCGATATTTCATTTTGAGCTACATCCTGCTCCCATCATTGCAGTATGTAACTGTACATTATGCCTATATATGGGTTCGAATCCTAGCCTCGGCATTATGCTATAGTGTTAAATATAGATGACACGCATGGTGGTAGTTTGGATTTATATCTATTTTTTATTTTTTTAAATTGGGAGGGGGGGGGGAGGGGCAGATGAATTCTTGGTACGACGAGCATGGAATGCGCAAAACAATAGGGGTTCCGAGGGTATACCCCCCACCCCCTGGGACATTTTGAAATCTAGAGGCTCTGAAACACCATGTTGCAGCCAGTTCAGAGAGGTTACACACTTAACACGTCAATATCAATAACCAGTAAATTGTCATGTTATTACCCCCTCCCCCGCTAGCTGCCGAAGGGCCTAATTCACAAAGGACTCTTAGGCTCTGTTAGACAAACCATCCTCATTGTAAATCTTTTAGTATGCACTGCGAGATCGCAAAGTTGTGAGAGTTTGGTGAATTAGGCCCCTGGCGCGATGTATCATGATACAGAGTTCTGTATCATAATATATTATTTACGACAGTGTCAAGCTTCTAACAACATAAAGAAAATATATAATACAAGTTGAAATTTACTGTTTAAAACAATAATTACATGGTCCAGTGTGTTAATTTAATATGTGAGGCCCTTCCGTTTTTCAAATCTATCAACACAGTTAAGAAAACTAGTCGAATCTACGATATCGGGTCGTTTCGACTGACAACGAACTTGAAATACGGAAATTACCGAATGTATCGATGGGTATTGGGTGTATCGTAATACTTAATATTAGTCCACTACCGGTCCAACCAGAATGGACTATAGGTTTTATCTCCGTCTCGTCTGTCTGTCGGTCTGTCTGTCTGTCCGTCTGTCTGTCTGTCTGTCCGTCTCTCTCACTTATAGTTTTCCGGATGTTTTTTTTACAATGGCTTGATAGATTGAGCTGAAAATTTGTGTCTAGCTTTACCTTATACTATTACAGATCGAGTTTGACTTTTATAACTATTTACCCATTCTTGATAGAGTTACATCCTTTGAACTTAGGAGATATGAAATGTTTGTTTCCAGATTTAGTTTTCTGCAATGCTTCAAAATATAGAGCGGAAATTTTGTGTATATAGCTTTATCATATTCTATTACAGATCACGTTTAACTTTTAGGGTGATTTACATATATTTGACAGAGTTATGGCACTTGATACGCATCTTTGTTTGACCTGGTAAGTGACATGTATTGCTTAAGCAGTACTCTCTGAATGTTTGTGTACATATTGCATCGAAATATACTCTTCAAAAAAAGGTAGGTGAACTCTAATAAGAATTTACAATTGCCAGAATTGTAAGGTATATTAGCTGTGAGGAATGGTTATATGATAATAGTGAATTAATTAGGCAAACATTACAACCGGTAGTTCAGTATTACAGTAAGTTTTATGACCACCAAAGATCTTGAAGGACGACTGGGGTCAGAAGTGAAATTTGAAAGTTGACGTTTTTTTATCAGTAGGTAAATCGCAAATTCAAACGATAAAAATGACTAAAAACCAAACAATAACAAATGTATGATCAACAGAATGAAAAAGATTGACAGAAATAATGTTCCACAGTGATTAATCGACCTTCCTGGAAATTGTCAAAATCGAGAATGATACCCCACGCACGTGTACGGGGCAACTGCGTGATGCACGTGCAAACTATGGAATGTGTTTCGGTGTATTGATAAACATACCTGAACGTTCTTTACTAGGATGTCTGTAGTCAAAACGTATGTTCGGTCTAATAGTTGATATTAACATTAATATTTCAGGTTCCCCTACTTTTTTGAAGAGTATATATCGGCTTAGCGACTATACCGCACATACCTAGCGGTTAAAATTAATTTGTATCTACGTAACTTGATACCCGAATGCTTTTTTAGTAAATTTAACATGCACACAAAAACAACTATTTTTACATCAGGGGTGAGGTTGGTTTTTGTTGTTGTTTTTGTTTGTTGTTGTTGTTTTTTCAAACCTCGTTATCTCGGCCTCTTGTCATTTCATCACACACCCTACCATCCCTCCCCGCCCCCCCCGGCCTCTGGTCATTCATCACACAACACCCCCCCCCCCCCCCCCCCCCCCCCCCCAGGGTATCTCAATGTCGAGTAATGACCCATGACGTAATTTTCACCGACAAATATTACGTTTATCTCGAACCACCGATATCTCGAACTATTTTATTAATATCCAGGCACGTGTACAGGTAATTGTGCAGTGTATCTTACCTTGTGGCGAGCGACGTAATAACGATGTTACTAGCTTCGGTGGCGTCGTGGTTAGGCCATCGGTCTACAGGCTGGTAGATACTGGGTTCGGATCCCAGTCGAGGCATGGGATTTTTAATCCAGATACCGACCCCAAACCCTGAGTGAGTGCTCCGCAAGGTTCAATGGGTAGGTGTAAACCACTTGCACCGACCAGTGATCCATAACTGGTTCAACAAAGGCCATGGTTTGTGCTATCCTGCCTGTGGGAAGCGCAAATAAAAGATCCCTTGCTGCTAATCGGAAAGAGTAGCCCATGTAGTGGCGACAGCGGGTTTCCTATCAAAATCTGTGTGGTCCTTAACCATATGTCTGACGCCATATAACCGTAAATAAAATGTGTGGAGTGCGTCGTTAAATAAAACATTTTTTTCTTTCTTTCTTTCTTTCTTTCTTTCTTTCTTTAATAACGATGTTTGGCTGGGTTATACGTATACCTTTTGGTGCAGTTATTGTCATATCCGAAGTAAACAAAATACACACAAGTTAGAAAATATAAATGATACTCGTAATATTACACGGCACCGACTCATTGAGCAACGTATGCGCCTAAAAGACATGCTTTATTTAATGACGCACTCAACACATTTTATTTACGGTTATATGGCGTCAGACATATGGTTAAGGACCACACAGATATTGAGAGAGGAAACCCGCTGTCGCCACTTCATGGGCTACTCTTTCTGATTAGCAGCAAGGGATCTTTTATACTAACCATCCCACAGACAGGATAGTACATACCACGGCCTTTGATATACCAGTAGTGGTGCACTGGCTAGAGCGAGAAATAGCCCAATGGGCCCACCGACGGGGATCGATCCCACACCGACCGCGCATCGAGCGAAGTATGTGCCTATGAAGATCGTACATTCTGTCTATATTTTTTGTTTTGTTTAACGACACCACTAGAGCATATTGATTTATAAATCATCGGCTACTGGATGAAAACATGGCGCTTTTATGTTCAAGTACTTAAATTTCTTCGTTTGGTGGGAGATTTACTTGGGTATTAATTACCGAAGTCGTAAACATGTCATAAATAACTCCCGTCAAAGTAAGAAACGGTGTTCGTATCCTAGGTCAGTGTCCAATTCCGGACGGGGAAATGGATTTTAACGGATTTTAACTTTGTAGAATAGAAAGCATATAGTGCAGTGTATGTTATACATTGATTTCTTATAGGTGTAGGCTGTATCTTTATGTGGCAGATAAGGTGGGGGTTTTCTTCTTTTTTTATTTTATTTTATTTTATTTTATTGTTTTTAATTATTTAATTATTATGATTATTATTATGATTATTATTATTATTATTATTATATTTTAATTTAATTTAATTTAATTTAATTTAATTTAATTTAATTTATTATTTAGTTATTTTAAAATTTTTTGCAAGGAACAGGAACGCACTATGACTGACGATTAAAACAACAATTGTACACCTCAACCGTTTATTTCGTTTACAACACCATACATGCTATTTTTTTCTCTGAATATTGCTTTTGTGGTATCGTTAATCAAAAACTCTGAATATAGTAGGGTAAACACTAATTGTTTTGTAAATGTCACAAAGGGTAAACGTTTCTTATTCAAATATCCCATACGATATTTTAAATACCAAAGCCAGTGGTATATACTGTTCTATTTGTGAGAAACTGCGCATGAAAAATCCCTTTCTGCTATTTAGTAGGAGAAGCTTTTGTTGCGGCAGAATCGGAAAGAGTAGCCCATGTAGTGGCGACAGTGGGTTTCCTCTCAAAATCTGTGTGGTCCTTAACCATATGTCTGACGCCATATAACCGTAAATAAAATGTGTTGAGTGCGTCGTTAAATAAAACATTTCTTTCTTTGTTGCGGCAGAAGGTTTCGTTCCTTAATCCAAGGGACGGGACGTAGCCAAGTGGTAAAGCGCTCGCTTGATGCGCGGTCGGTTTGGGATCGATTCCCGTCGGTGGGTCCATTGGGCTATTTCTCGCTCCAGCCAGTGCACCACGACTGGTACATCAAAGGCCGTGGTATGTGCTATCCTGTCTGTGGGATGGCGCATCTAAAAGATCCCTTGCTGCTATTCGAAAAGAGTAGCCCATGAAGTGGCGACAGCGGATTTCCACTCTTAATATATGTGTGGTTCTTAACCAAGGATTGCAATCTACGTCACAGCAGATGACGCAATGGAAGGACTCTGTGTAGACGTTTCGTATATATTAGCTAATTTCATTAATTAATTAACGAAGAAAATTATTAGCGAATCAAATATAATGTGTCATTACCTTTACGTTTGTGTTAAATCGTTTCAAGGAATTTCCTGGTATTTTTAAACACTTTGATCTAATATTTAAAAATAGTTGTAACAACATGGTGTAACGCACAACTTCTGAAATAAATCGAAGTGTTTAAAAATAACGGGAGATTTAATGATCATCGGCTATCGGATGTCGAACAGTTGGTCATTCTAACACAGTCTACTAATTAAACCCACGGCATTTCCCCGTATTCAGCAATATATCTTTTATATGCATTTTCCCACAGACAGGACAACACATACCACCGTGGGGCACTGGTTGGGACGATAAAAACCCAATCAGTTAAACGACACCACTAGATCACATTGATTTATTAATCATCGGCTATAGGATGTCAAACAAGGGATCCTTTATATGCATTATCCGACATACAATATAGCACACAGTACGGCCTTTGATATACCAGTCGTGGTGCACTGGCTGCAACGAGAAGTATCCCAAAGGAGTCCGCCGATGGAGATCGATCCCAGACCGACCGCGCATCAGGCGAGCGCTTTAGGACTGGGATACGTCCCGCCGCCATGGGTTTTTCTCAATGAGAAAGAGAGCTGGAGAGCGAAAGAGTTAGATAGAGAAATAGAGAAATAACCCAATGGCCCCACCGACAGGGATCGATCCTAGATCGAAAGCGCATCAAGCGAGCGCTTTACCACTGGGCTACGACCCGCCCCCATTAGTTTGTTGTCAACAAGAAAGAGAGCTGGAGAGAGAAAGAGGGAGACAGAGCAAGAGAGAAATAGAGAAATAGCCCAATGGCCCCACCGACAGGGATCGATCCTAGATCGACCGCGCATCAAACGAGCGCCTTACCACTGGGCTACGTCCCGCCCACAACAGTCAGAGAATGAGTCCACAGAGGTGAGTCGAACACCGTACCGACTAATTCAGATCCCGCCCCTACGTTTTGTACAGAGATGTGGTTTCGTGAGTGTTATTTTGATTGATTAACCCCAGAAGACGGGCCAGGCATGGCGCTTTGTGAAGATGACTGTGCAAGTCACCATTAAAACCAGGCCTGACTGCTTCTCGTTGATTACAATAATACACGTAGAATCTGGGAGAGAATAAAAACAGCACAGGCCATCGACCCCCGAGACACTAAACACTCTTTTCACAAAGAGTTAACATGTACGAGGTATCTTAGTTCGAGGAAATTGTTTCAGCGTGTCTGGAATTTGTGCTACAAAACCGTAAGTACCGCTTAATTGATATACATACACCTGGACCCCGTTCCACAAAGCTTACTTAGCTCTAAGATCACCTTAAGTGCCTATAACATAACTACCTTTAAACCCTTAAAGTGATGTTAGCGCTAAGATCGCTCGGTGGAACGAGGCCCTGGAAATTAATACCGGCCTCGGTGGCGTCGTGGTTAAGCCATCGGACATAATACTGGTAGGTACAGAGTTCGCAGCCCGGTACCGGCTCCCACCCAGAGCTAGTTTCAGCGACTCAGTGGGTAGGTGTAAGACCACTACACCCTACACAATTAACCTGGACAGACAGCCCAGAAAGCTGATGTGTGCCCAGGACAACGTGCTTGAACCCTAATTGGATATAAGCAAGAAAATAAGTTGAAATGAAATAGAAATTAATTCAGCAACACCAAAATTGTATTGCAAGACAAAAATGGTGCCTGGAAGTAATTGTCCGAGCTGATGAGGGTTATATCAGGTATTGGCATTCCCCCCCCCCCTCCCCTAAAAAACCCCCCAATATGTTCTGTTTCTACTGAGGAACTATTTCCTAACCTATAGTCCTTCCCACAGGGAACGCCTTTTTCCCATACTATGGAATTTACTACAAGTTGTTTATTTCTGAGCCTATTGTTTTCTAAATTGCAAAAGACTTTTAGTGTTCTTCTTCCATCAGTGCTGGGGTGTCGTTAAACATTCATTCATTCATTCATTCATTCATTCATTCATTCATTCATTCATTCATTCATTCTTCCATCAAACCAAACTGAAATTATTTTTAAAAAATTTAAAAAAATTTGTAGTAAGATGGGACGGATTATAGATGGCATGAATAAATTAGTTGTGTGGCTACCCCATAAATGTGATGTCAGCTCCTTTGATAATTACCGTAAATTTTCATGCTTGTGACGTCATACAATTGTTCAAGGTGTAGATTATATACTGAACAAAATAAGAAACTTCCGCTAACTTTGCTTGAACATAACTTGATGAAAACAAACCGGGGGAATAATTGTTATATATGCGTTTAAAGAGTGTTCCATGATGAATCGTGTGGTGCAAAAATCATGGCCATAGGTTTACAGAAACTGGGAGAAATTTTGACCAAGTGTTGTAGGGGTTAAAAAAAAAAACCCACACACTTAATAACGGGTATGACCACCTCTTGAATTGACCACTGCAGTGCATCGCAGGCGCATAGAATTGACTAAAGTGTTGATTTCTGCCTGTGGAATATTGTTCCATTCCTGAATGAGCGCTTGACGAAGTTCGTTGACGTTAGCGGGTGGGTTGGGACGAGGCCTCAATCGTCTGTCCAGACTATCCCAGACATGCTCGATGGGATTGAGATCAGGACTTTTAGCGGGCCAGTCATCAATGAAATCAATGTTATTTGTCCTAAGAAAATTTACAGTGTCTCTAGCTGTATGAGAGGTGGCATTATCATGCTGAAAAATCGAGACGTTGGCGTTGTTATGAAACAGGAATGAAGTGATGAACGAGAATGTCATCGCGGTAACGTTGAGCATTTAATTTGCCATCAATGACGATAGTAGTGGATAACCATGAACGACACAATAACCGTTGGGCAGTGGCTGCCCAGACCATGACACAACCACCCACCCCCGAAACTATCGTTCGTTCAAGAACACAACAGTCAGCATAGCGTTCATTTCTCCGACTACGGTAGACGCGCACCCTGCCATCAACCACGTTGTAAAGAAAATCTGGATTCATCCGGAAAAAAGAATGGTATTCCAGCGTCGCCGTATCCAAACGAATGTGTACACGTTGCCCCAATTAAGACGATTTATGACGATGACGTTGCGTTAAAACGCATCCGACGTAAGGACGTCGTGCATGTAAAGCGTTCTCCCGAATCCGCAGACGATTACGAACAGAATTTGCCCACTGATTCGGTTATTATGAAGGCCAGGTGTGTTAGCAGCAGTAGCAGTGGCAGTTTGGAATCGATGGCGCAAATGCGTGTTCATGATATAGCGATCTTGACCACGCGTTGTAACACGCGGACGTCCACGACGTGGCAAGTCGTTGGTGCTTCCTGTCGTTCGAAATCTTACGCGAAGATTTCGTATCGCTCGACTAGAACTCCCAACATGCCTTGTAACGTCTTCTGTCGACATGCCAGCATCAAGCATGCCAATTGCCCGTTCGAGTAAATTATTAGGTATTCTTGGCATACTAATAATGCTACAATGTAAAAAACGTTAATTTTTTGACAAATTTTGAAGCGTTTTCGTTCACTTGACAACATTGTCAGTAAGACAAGTAAAACAAATTGACGAATACTACACGGGACATGTCGAACCATGCATGCACGTGCAAACTGAATTTCACGTTGTCGACGATTAACAGTGCAAAAATAATCAATAAAATTCATGAATCCTGATAATACAGCTCAAGGCTAATACTACCTATATAATTTAATTACACAATGAATTCTTTAACACAACATATACTATATGTACAAATCGGAAGTTTCTTTTTTTGTTCAGTATATTTCAAGAATCAATACCTGTGAAACAATGCAATTTGATTTTTTTATGAATTCGGGACAGGGATTCGAACCCACTACCGACAGAACTTGTACATTGTAAACAAGTACAACGCATTAGCCCACGAGGCCAAACATCTGCATCCTCAAATGAACATGTAATTTAAGCCTTATAAACCTGATACTAGTGATAGTAATGTATTATGGCGAACACGGGGCTCTTGGGTTATTTTTTAAGAATCGACAGTTAACCGTGTATTCTCCATTACATTTACGGTTTCTGGTTCCCTCCCCACCACACTAGAATGCATTAAATATTGAAAGTTTGTTTGTTTTGTTTAACGACACCACTGGAGCACATTGATTAAATAATTATCGGCTATTGGATGTCCAACGTGGTAATTCTGACTCGCCCCCAGATTTTACAGAGATTAAGTTACTTTTTTTCCTGGAATTGGTTTTACGCCAGCTTTTCGTAGTACTCTTTCATCTCAGCTGGCATGAATAATCCATAATATTCAGTGTCATTACTAAATAAAATGTTATGATGCTTATTGCCAGTTTCTTTGAAATTGATGATTTTAAACATATATATTTATCTGTAGGGCATTAATATTAAAAACAGTGGACTCTCATCACAACAAAAGCAAAAATTTAAAGGAGCATTTTCTTCAACAAAATGTACCTTTTATACTAAAGATCAGAATGAGTAGAGTTGAAAATGAACAAGCATATATATATATATATATATATATATATATATATATATATATATACATACATACATACATTACAATTACAATTACTACAAGTCCTTGTACGTAAATTAATTCTTAATCGCCGACCTGACATAGTCGTGACACATAGTGAGTTTCTAAACAAAATGGTAGACTAATTTTTGGGAGAAAGGCTACAGGGGTTGTCCCTTTTAACAGCTAAAAAGGTTTTAAACCCTCTACTCCCCCTCCCCCCCCCCCCCCCCAGTTCCATCCGCCACTGAAGTATACACATTACAAAAATGAACCCACAACCGCCCCGGTTTCTACTTTAACGCTCTTTAACACCTCTGATTTAATATCCAATAGCCGATAATTAAAGAATCAATGTGCTCTAGTGGTGTTATTAAACAAAACAAACAATTTTTTTGTAGAACACTTCTGAGCGCATATGCCCCTTACAACACATACTGCACGAGCAAGCCGTGTTTTAATGCTGATGATGACGTCACTGGATCAGAGACATGACAAACGCTAGCACGAGTTATCTCCAGCCCTACCCGTTATTGATATTGATATTATCCCACATATCAATATCAATAAGGGGTAGGACTGGAGGTGACTCGAGCTAGGCAAACACGATGGTATATATATATACGCTGGGAACCTTTTCCTGCGCAAATGAGCTCATTTTGTCCTGGAATGATCGCATAGATCCAACACTGTTTAAAAACAACAAGTAGTGCCCATAACATTCCATTTGACTACGATACGCTTGACATCAAATGACCACAAGAGAGCAGCTGGATTGCTACATGTTGCAAACTATTCAAGCTGGGACTCCTATAATCAAAAGGGCGGGACGTAGCACAGTGGTAAAGCGTTCGCTTGATGCGAGGTCGGTCTGGGATCGATCCCCGTCTGTGGGCCCATTGGGCTATTTCTCGTTCTAGCCAGTGCGCCATGACTGGTATATCAAAGGCCGTGGTATGTACTACCCTGTCTGTGTGATGGTGCATATAAAAGATCCATTGCTGCTAATTGAAAAAGAGTAGCCCATTACGTCGCGACAGCGGATTTCCTCTCTAAATATCTGTGTGGTGCGTCGTTGAATAAAACATTTCCTTCCTTCCTTCCTTTTTCGTAATCTGCGTAAAAGAGATGCTAAACATATAAACCTAGAACAGGTATAACTGCTCGTCGCAAAGGTAAACTTACGACGTTTTGTGACATTGGCTCGAGGCTCCTGATTTTCGAAGCTATCTTAGCGCTACGGCATCGTAAAACCGTCGTAAGCTATGACGTCACAACGAATCCTTTTATTGCAATTTCTTCATGGTACTGAATTTTATTATAAATTTTAATTTTACCTATCTTTGATATTTGTTCTTTAAGCAGTTCTTTGCAATGTGTTTTAATTTAACTGTTAAATTTTTATATTGATGTGATTCATCACTTAATTTTTGCATTTACCATACTTTAACACCCAATAGCCGATATATTTTTCATGCTGGGGTGTCGTTAAACATTCATTCATTCGTTCGTTCGTTCGTTCGTTCGTTCGTTCGTTCTTTCATTCATTCGTCCATTCGTTCATTCGTTCATTCATTCTGTTTGTCAGATTGATAAACAAAATTGTTGAGCTTATTACTGATACAGCGAATATCAAATTCAGCGTGGACTTTCTATATAGACAGTCGAGATAATCGTATCATTCACAGCAATAGAAAATGTATCTTTCTTTCCAGTCGTCAAAGTAAAGGTCACGACAGCTCAATTTTCACGTTGTTTGTAACCAGTATAATTATTTAGGATCGTAGCTGGCTGGCTTACAAATTACAGTTATAACATGCCGCCGTTTTGATTATCTCACGTACAGAAAGTCCAAGGTCAGCTGGTATTCATTGCACATGTATTCTACCAGTATTTGATCTGGCGGTGGTTTTGTCCTTTTTTGTGTATTCTTTTGTGTATGTGTTTTTTGTGAGTTTTTCAAAATATTTTTTTATGGGTTTTTCTTGTTAATGATTTCGATCCGACAGCAGATATCCGTAATTAAAATGTAATCAAGCTGTCGTTAAGTAAAATAGTCCTTCCTGCCTTGTGATTTCGTTTCTTTTCTGATCTTTTTTTTTATACTTTGCTCACCTTTTCATTCTTAGAAAAAGTAATGTTTTAAAATTAGTTTTTTCGTCTATGTAATCAGTTCTCTCAGCAGGTACTTACCAAAAGTGAATGGTTTTTTTAATTTTTTATTATAAAAAAGAAAAAAAAAGAAAAAAAAGAAGATTAATTCCATTAAGGTTGCTTTTCTTCCGCCATTGATATTTTTTTTAAGAAAAATATTTTATGTTGTATACTAGTAATTTCTTTATTCACGGAATAGCCATTAACTGTTGGCTATGTTTGAAGTAAACAAAGACATACGCATACCAAGATAATAATCTGCATAAGAACAAGACAATGGTAATAAGCTACACAACATACTCGCATTAGGAAGTGCACATAAAAAACAGCTTGTTCTAAGGACTCCCAGGAGTAATATATTACACAGAAACAAATGCATGAGCAGAAGGAATATTGCTAAACATTATAATAAATTGAAATTGTAAATTAGAAACTGAATTCACGGCTGGGATGTAGTGCTCGTAGATCCCCTGCGCGTGCTGTAACCTCACCGTGGTGCAGGGGTGTAACATTCTCTTTGAGATACCTGCGCGTGCTGTAACCTCACGGTGGTGCAGGGGTGTAACATTCTCTTTGAGATCCCTGCGCGTGCTGTAACCTCACCGTGGTGCAGGGGCGTAACATTATCTTTGAGACCCCTGCGCGTACTGTAACCTCACAGTGGTGCAGGGGTGTAACATTCTCTTTGAGACCCCTGCGCGTGCTGTAACCTCACCGTGGTGCAGGGGTGTAACATTCTCTTTGAGAATGACCAATACAGCACAAATTGAAATTTTGAGTAAAAGTCAGTATCTATCTGTGATACTTGTATTTTTTCACAGTTCTTTACACTGTTTTTATTTAAATCTTGAATTTTTGTATTGATGTTGATCATCACGTTATTTGTTTGCATTACCATATTTTGACACCCAATAGCCGATGTATTTTTCGTGCTGGGGTGTCGTTAAACATTCATTCATTCATGCTCGTAGATATATCAACTGAAGAATATTTGTTATCCTACTGTCAGTAAATGAAATGAAATCATCAACGTAGCTGATTTGTTATATTTCTGTTAGTAAATGAAATGAGATCATGGAAGTACACAAATGTAGCTGATTTGTTATTCTGTCAGTAAATGAAATGAGATCATCACTGTAGTCGTAAGTGAAATGGGGTTTTTCGAAAGTCTGTCTTTGTTTTGATTTAGACAGATTATTTTGGAATGTTGGTTCATGTGCACAGACTAACACGGCGTCGTGGAAACAAGCACAGACGACATAATGTGATATATCAGTGAGCTGTCGAATGTGTCAAGTGTTTGTCTTAGTGTTTTCGTTTTGTATTAGTGGTCGTGCGCGCGTGTGCGTGCGTGTGTATGTGCGCGCGCGTGTGTGTGCGTGTGCGTATGAGTATTTCTGGGTGTGTCTCAGATGTCGGGGTGTATAACTAAACAACGGCTGGTCGCACGATCAATTACTCTGGATAGACTCGGAGTTTTTCTCGCCCCAATCAAATGTTTGTTTTGTTTAATGACACCATTAGAGCACATTGATTAATGATTAATGGATGTCAAACATTTGGTAACTCTGACATAGAGTCTTAGAGAGGAAACCCGCTAAATGTCTCCATTAGTAGCAAGGAATCTTTTATCTGCACTTTCGCACAGACAGGAAAGCACATACCACGGCCTTTGACGAGTTGTGCTGCACTGGTTGGAACGAGAAAAACTCAATCAGTTGAATAGATGCACCGAGGTGGTTCGATCCTTCGTCGCAAGCACCTCAGGCGAATACTTAACCGACTGAGAAAAGTGCCTATAAAATAGTATTTGCTGTTTTCCGGTACCAGTAGTATATCTGACAGTAGTAAATTACCTTTCCATCCATACGTGTCCCCCCCCCCCCCCCCCTCTCTCTCTCTCTCTCTCTCTCTCTCTCTCTCTCTCTCTCTCTCTCTCTCTCACTCTCTCTCTCTCCGTTTATCCATTCATTCCTCTTTCCCCTCTGTTTCTATCCCTCTCTCGCTCCGTGTCTCTGTGTTTTGCTTTCTCCATCCCCATGGTCTGTCTGTCTGTCTCTCTGTCTGTCTCTCCCTCCCTCCCCTCTATGTTTTGCATTCTCCCTCCCTCCCTCTCCCCTCTGTCTCTCACCCACTAACTCTCAGTCTTTCTGTATCTCTCTCTGACGGTCTGTCTCCTGTAGATTTAACATAGATTTTTTAAATCAGTAGTAGTAATGCGATCGTATCGTCCATGCACTGAAATTTTGTATTATGTTTATATCATATAAAAGCCTTTAAAGCGCTTTATTGTGGATATTAGTTACAGACCGATTCTCGATGTCACGCATCACTGAATACAACGAAGGTTTATGCAACACCATAACTCTTTATTATTATATTCACACGTTTTATTGACTGTTAAATACTGTATCGCCGAACAGCTGGGATACTAGAAGTGATGAAAGCTTATCTTCGCATTGGTGGAAAATTAAGGTTAAAGCAGGCTGGCCTGGGCACACGTTTCAGTTATCAGGACTACCTGTCGAGGGCCCCGTTCCACGAAGCAATCTGAGCACTAAGTTCACCGTAAATGCATGACTACCTTATGCACTTAAGGTGATCTTAGCGCTAAGCTCGATTCGTGGAAGGGGCCCTGAACAGGAGTTATTGGTTAATTGTTAATGGTGGGGGGGGGGGGGGGAGAGAGAGAGAGAGAGAGAGAGAGAGAGAGAGAGAGAGAGAGAGAGAGAGAGACAGATAGATATAAATTTCGATTGTCAGCTCTTCTCAATGAATGTAAGTCCTAGGAGATAAAAAGAGTCCGGGACAGCTATTCATATGGACTACTATTCATTTCCGTTCAGCATAATACAAACTAAATAAATGGTCCATATGCCGAATCACGTTGTATAAAACAAATTCCCTTCACATTTCGAAAACCAGCAGCTCTATTCTTACAAACGTGGTGGGTGTTTTTTGTGCGTAATGAATTGGGGAGTGCGGGCAACAGAAGATAATAAACTTCAAAGGAACGAAACACCCAAAAGGTAAAATAACAAATTACTTAAGATTGGCAGAATATTGGTATTTAAGTGCGAACGCCTACACTAGAAAGTTATAGATAGTAAACGTCCTCTCTTCAGAAGTGTGGAAAGTCATTAGAGCTAGATGAATGGATGCAACCACAAGCTGTTGAGTTAATTTTGTTCTGTAACGATACCAGTCATCGCGTAACAAGCCATTTTGCCAACGTCTGTGGGTGGTGTTTCATCTTTTATATATATATATATATATATATATATATATATATATATATATATATATCTTAAAATATCTTCTGGTATGGCCACTACAAATGCACTCGAGATTGAGCTGTCGAAATGTTCAAATCTTTGCATACATCATCGGCCCAATCTTTGCTTGACACCCAACAGCCGATATGATATTCGTGCTGAGTTGTCATTTAGCATCCATTCGTTTATCATCGGCCAAGCATTCCCAATGAACAAAACCCATCTTGATGATCAGAAGCAAGACATTTCTAAAACGTAATGTTTTCACAGATTTAGATTTATTAAAAACCAGTCTTCGGAGTGGTATTCCCCCTACACGCCACACAAACATGTTGCATCGTCCTTGGAAGTGCAATCCTCCTACACGCGACACAGACAGGTTGAATCGTCCTTGGAAGTGACAGTCCTACACGCGACACAGACAGGTTGCATCGTCCTTGGAAGTGCAATCCTCCTACACGCGACACAGACAGGTTGCATCGTCCTTGGAAGTGCAATCCTCCTACACGCGACACAAACATGTTGCATCGTCCTTGGAAGTGCAATCTTCCTACACGCGACACAGACAGGTTGCATCGTCCTTGGAAGTGCAATCCTCCTACACGCGACAAAGACAGGTTGCATCGTCCTTGGAAGTGACAGTCCTACACGCGACACAGACAGGTTGAATCGTCCTTGGAAGTGACAGTCCTACACGCGACACAGACAGGTTGAATCGTCCTTGGAAGTGACAGTCCTACACGCGACACAGACAGGTTGAATCGTCCTTGGAAGTGACAGTCCTACACGCGACACAGACAGGTTGCATCGTCCTTGGAAGTGGCAATCCTACACGCGACACAGACAGGTTGAATCGTCCTTGGAAGTGGCAATCCTCCTACACGCGACACAAACATGTTGAATCGTCCTTGGAAGTGACAGTCCTACACGCGACACAGACATGTTGAATCGTCCTTGGAAGTGGCAATCCTCCTACACGCGACACAGACATGTTGAATCGTCCTTGGAAGTGGCAATCCTCCTACACGCGACACAGACATGTTGAATCGTCCTTGGAAGTGACAGTCCTACACGCGACACAGACATGTTGAATCGTCCTTGAAAGTGACAGTCCTACACGCGACACAGACAAGTTGAATCGTCCTTGGAAGTGGCAATCCTCCTACACGCGACACAGACATGTTGAATCGTCCTTGGAAGTGACAGTCCTACACGCGACACAGACAGGTTGCATCGTCCTGGGAAGTGACAGTCCTCCTACACGCGACACAGACAGGTTGAATCGTCCTTGGAAGTGGCAGTTCTCCTACACGCGACACAGACAGGTTGAATCGTCCTTGGAAGTGACAGTCCTACACGCGACACAGACAGGTTGCATCGTCCTTGGAAGTGGCAATCCTCCTACACGCGACACAGACATGTTGCATCGTCCTTGGAAGTGGCAATCCTGCACGCGACACAGACAGGTTGAATCGTCCTAGGAAGTGGCAGTCCTCCTACACGCGACACAGACATGTTGAATCGTCCTTGGAAGTGGCAATCTTCCTACACGCGACACAGACATGTTGAATCGTCCTTGGAAGTGACAGTCCTACACGCGACACAGACAGGTTGAATCGTCCTGGGAAGTGACAGTCCTCCTACACGCGACACAGACAGGTTGAATCGTCCTTGTAAGTGGCAGTTCTCCTACACGCGACACAGACATGTTGAATCGTCCTTGGAAGTGACAGTTCTACACGCGACACAGACAGGTTGAATCGTCCTTGGAAGTGACAGTCCTACACGCGACACAGACAGGTTGAATCGTCCTTGGAAGTGACAGTCCTCCTACACGCAACACAGACAGGTTGAATCGTCCTGGGAAGTGGCAGCCCTCCTACACGCGACAGACAGGTTGAATCGT
The DNA here is from genome assembly GCF_016097555.1 of Gigantopelta aegis. Lineage (NCBI taxonomy): Eukaryota > Metazoa > Mollusca > Gastropoda > Neomphalida > Peltospiridae > Gigantopelta > Gigantopelta aegis. The sequence goes on from NC_054706.1 coordinate 62,676,273, forward strand.
CCTTGGAAGTGGCAGTCCTCCCACGCGAGGCACAGACAGGTTGAATCGTCCTTGGAAGTGACAGTCCTCCTACACGCGACAGACAGGTTGCTTCGTCATAGAAAGTGGCAGTCCTCCTACACGCGACACAGACAGGTTGAATCGTCCTTGGAAGTGGCAATCCTCCTACACGCGACACAGACAGGTTGAATCGTCCTTGGAAGTGGCAATCCTCCTACACGCGACACAGGTTGAATCGTCTTTGGAAGTGACAATCCTCCTGCACGCGACACAGGTTGAATCGTCCTTGGAAGTGACAGTCCTCCTACACGCGACAGACAGGTTGCATCGTCCTGGGAAGTGGCAGCCCTCCTACACGCGACAGAAGGTTGAATCGTCCTTGGAAGTGGCAGTCCTCCCACGCGAGGCACAGACAGGTTGAATCGTCCTGGGAAGTGGCAGCCCTCCTACACGCGACAGACAGGTTGAATCGTCCTTGGAAGTGGCAGTCCTCCCACGCGAGGCACAGACAGGTTGAATCGTCCTTGGAAGTGACAGTCCTCCTAAACGCGACACAGACAGGTTGAATCGTCCTGGGAAGTGACAGTCCTCCTACACGCGACACAGACAGGTTGAATCGTCCTGGGAAGTGACAGTCCTCCTACATGCGACACAGACAGGTTGAATCGTCCTTGGAGGTGACAGTCCTCCTACACGCGACACAGACAGGTTGAATCGTCCTGGGAAGTGACAGTCCTCCTACACGCGACACAGACAGGTGCAAAAACAACAACCCACCCTTACACTGACTCATTAGAGCAGTCGTGATATTGTTAAAACCTCTTTTTGACTCTTTTGTCCAAGGATACGATTTTAAAATTGTGAATGGTTTTGTCGATATGATTTACAAACGCTTTGTGTTAGTCATGTTCTCATTTTCCCCAATATATATATATATATATATATATATATATATATATATATACCAGTCGTGTATTAATAGGTGTTTAATTTAAAGGGACAATTCTACGTTTTTAGCCCTAGACTTCTTTTTACACCCCCTCCTCACCCCTCCACCAAATAATCACATTCTAATTTTTGTCTTTTAACACCCCCCCCTCCCCACCCCCCACCCCCCACCCCCCACCCACCCCACTATCTTACCTTAACATGTTTTAAATATAATTACATATAGAATGATCTTTGGTCGTATTATTTCAAATTTCGTTTGGCCTTTGAGAGAAATAATAAATTCTGGGGCGGGACGTAGCGAAGTGGTAAAGCGCCCGCTTGATGCGCGGTCGGTCTGGGATCGATCCCCGTTGATGGGCGTATTGGGCTATTTCTCGTTCCAGCCAGTGCACCACGACTGGTATATCAAAGGCCGTGGTATGTGCTATCCTATTTGTGGAATGGTGCATATAAAATATCCCTTGCTACTAATGGCAAAATTGTAGCGGGTTTCCTCTCTAAGACGCTATGTCAAAATTACCAAATGTTTGACATCCAATAGCAAATGATTAAGGAATCAATGTGCTCTAGTGGTGTCGTTAAACAAAAACAAACTTTAAAAACAAACTTTAAATAATTAATACGTACGACGTACACAAAAATCGGTATTGAGATACTACGAACCATCACGATGTCCAAAAAGGCATTGGTTATAGAGATATTCACATTCTGAGCCAAAAAATGGAAATAAATTGTAATGTTGACAATGTAAACATATTTTATTTGCTGTAAACCTTTTAATATGGCTGCAAACTCAGGATAGTCCCTTTAACACAGAAGGTTAGTCATTAGCAGTGGCCATTTGAATAGGTCCGACTGTATACCGATCGGTTAGGGGTAATTTATTCTCGTCGATAGTTGCGTCACTCCTGATAGATTTGTCTATGGTTTTTATCTGCTCAGAAGATCTTGGGCAGGAACGGCAGAAGTGATAGAGATTAAAGAGTCCGAACTCTTTAACCATCCGTCCACGCGATTTCATCACCTCTGTGACAGAAACACATTGACAAAACACCTTTGGTGTTTGGGATCCAGCCACTGAATATCACAGTGTCTACAATAGAGACCGACCCTTCAGGCGCTGCTGCCTGTCAACATTGGACGTAGGATGCTGACTGGGATGCCACCATTTATCAGAATGATCTGGCTGGCCAGAGAGAGAGAGAGAGAGCTGGTTAATAAGTCTCGAACACGATGGCCTGTATATGCACCGCAGAGATTCGCATTTCGGGGTCAACGAGATAGAGAGAGAGAGAGAGAGAGAGAGAGAGAGAGAGAGAGAGAGAGAGAGAGAGAGAGAGAGAGAGAGAGAGAGAGAGAGAGCGAGCACTGCAGTACAACTGGAATCTGTTGCATATATTCCTTAATTAGCGAGTGAACCGAATCTCTCGTGATAAGCAACTGGTTAAATGCACACTCGAACGAGAAAGTTGAAGACTGACTGATAAAAAACAAATCTCAAGTTATGAAGCGAGATCCGCCAAGTGGATTCCATCTCGTGATTGTTCACAAATGATTAAATCTAGTCTTCATTATTTAGTGTCAATGAAGCTTAGCCCACACAGGCGCGTTGTCGTTCAATAGAAGCTGGCATCTAAAAAGGAAGACGTGTCATGAAGCAATTGTCGTTAGCCATTATTTATTTGTCTCGGAGCAGCCCTCTAGTTTTGGAAAAAGAACATGGCGAGTCTTGATTCATTATCCGTTATGGCGGTTTAAATTATAGTTTATGTCGACCTGCTTATTGGTTTTTGGGGTTGCGTTTATTAAACGAAATCCCCGCTGTATTAGATGTTGTATATACGAATGAACGTGGAACAAAACTGTATAATTTTTTTAGTCAAATCTACTTTCGACTGCAAGAAATGAGTTTAAGGACAAACTATAATAATATACATTTTGAATAGTTGTACGAATATTGGTTCTATCTACACAACTAAAACAATATCAATATTCTACCTCTGTACTCGACAATTTCCATTATATATTTAGATGGAGGCCTAAAGTTATGTTCTCATACATCAATAATATAATGTTGCTCGACGCCACAGTTATTTCCTGGTTTCGTGCAGAAAAAAAGAAACAAAAATCACATCTTGTACAGACAAAATCAAATGGGTGTTTTGTCATTAAAGCTGTTACGCTATCAACACTTTGTATACTAGTCCAGGGCCCGTGTTTTAAAAAAAATGTTTTAGAGTTTAGACTCAATATTTAATCACACGCGTTGCCATGGCGTTAACGTCTGAGACTCCATTAAAGTCTTGGAGTCCAGACTCTAAATGTTTTATAAGCATTGGACCAGGACTGCCTGTGTCTCCAATATCAATATCAAGGAAGTAGAGCCAAGGCACATGTACCTGCTAGTTTCAACCACAAGGTCTACTGATGTATTAATGCTATCTTTAATGGCACCACTAGAACCATTTCATTATTAATTATCGGCTGTTTGATGTCAAACATTTGACAACTCTGACACGTAGTCGTCATAGATAACCCGCTAGTCGCTACGTTTTCACAACGTATACTGTATCAACACCCATATAATACAATTTGTATTGTATCAACACGCATAAGGTGAAATATATATTGCATCAACACGCATAATATATACTGTATCAACACCCATATAATACAATTTGTATTGGATCAACACGCATACGGTGAAATATGTATTGCATCAACATGCATAATATATACTGTATCAACACCAATATACTACAATTTGTAGTGGATCAACACGCATAAGGTGAAATATGTATTGGATCAACACGCATAATATCTACTTTATCAACACCCATGTAATACAATGTGTATTGGATCAACACGCATACGGTGAAATATGTATTGCTTCAACATGCATAATATATAATGTATCAACACCCATATACTACAATTTGTAGTGGATCAACACGCATAAGGTGAAATATGTATTGGATCAACACGCATAATATCTACTTTATCAACACCCATATAATATAATTTGTAGTGGAAGAACACGCATAAGGTGGCATATGTCTTGCAACAAGACGCATGATATATACTGTATCAACACATATATAATACAATGTGTAGTGGATCAACTCGCATAATATATACTGTATCAACACACATATAATACAATTTGTATTACATGAACACGCATAAGGTGAACTATGTATTGCTTCAACACGCATAATATCTACTGTATCAACACACATATAATACAATTCGTAGTGGATTAACACGCATACGGTGAAATATGTATTGGATCAACACGCATAATATCTACTTTATCAACAATCATAAAATACAATTTGTAGTCGATCAACACGCCTAAGGTGAAACATATATTGCATCAAGACGCATATTACATACTGTATCAACACGCATATGGTAACCCACGTTACTCGAAACATGTACGGCTCATGCTAATAGGCGGATGGATCAACACGCATAAGGTGACATATGTTGCAACAAGACGCATAATATATACTGTATCAACACCCATATAATACAATTTGTAGTGGATCAACACGCATAATATATACTATATTAACACCCACATAATACAATTTGTAGTGGATCAACACACACAAGATGAAATATGTATTGCATCAACACGCATAATATATACTGTATCAACACCCATATAATACAATTTGTAGTGGATCAACACGCATAAGATGAAATATGTATTGCATCAACACGCACAATATATACTGTATCAACACCCATATAATACAATTTGTAGTGGATCAACACGCATAAGATGAAATAGGTATTGCATCAACACGCACAATATATACTGTATCAACACCCATATAATACAATTTGTAGTGGATCAACACGCATAAGGTGAACTATGTATTGCTTCAACACGCATAATATCTACTGTATCAACACACATATAATACAATTCGTAGTGGATCAACACGCATAAGGTGAAATATATATTGCATTAAGACGCATATTACATACTGTATCAACACGCATATGGTAACCCACGTTACTCGAAACATGTACGGCTCATGCTAATAGGCGGATGGAGCAACACGCATAAGGTGACATATGTATTGCAACAAGACGCATAATATATACTGTATCAACACCCATATAATACAATTTGTAGTGGATCAACACGCATAATATATACTGTATCAACACCCATATAATACAATTTGTAGTGGATCAACACACATAAGATGAAATATGTATTGCATCAACACGCATAATATATACTGTATCAACACCCATATAATACAGTTTGTAGTGGATCATCACGCATACGGTGAAATATGTATTGCATCAACACGCATAATATATACTGTATCAACACCCATATAATACAATTTGTAGTGGATCAACACGCATACGATGAAATATGTATTGCATCAACACGCATAACATATACTGTATCAACACCCATATATTACAATTTGTAGTCGATCAACACGCCTAAGGTGAAATATATATTGCATCAAGACGCATATTAAATACTGTATCAACACGCATATGGTAACCCACGTTACTCGAACCATGTGCGGCTCATGCTAATAGGCGGATGGATCAACACGCATATGGTGACCCACGTTACTCGAAACATGTGCGGCTCATGCTAATAGGCGGATGCCGAGCGTAAATTACTGAAAACATTATTTAGCAGTAGAGTATCAATTTTCCTTGGACGACGTCTCAATGTCGTTGGTAAGCTAACATGTTGAGCGGGCAATCACGGCTTTCGTGCAGGTTATCAGGCGAAACTTTAACGGAATTATTATTGAGTTATTTGTCCGTCGTTACGCTTAATGGTGCGCCCGAGAAAATCAGTACCGCAGAAAATGGCTTTTTGTAAGCATGTAATTTTGAGATTATCGCATCCATAGAGTACACTGTTATCTAATTTGCGACTTGGCGTTTGGCGGGAGAGGCATTGGCGTTGTGGGGGAAGGGAGTGGTGTGTCATCGCATTTGTCGGTATCTTGTTAGTGAGAAGACCGGTAACAAGAAAAGCAGCCGGATGGCAAAAGTGATAACGTGCCTTAATACATGTGTACATTAAACTATTATCGCATCGTCACACAAACACGTAGAGCTAAAGGTGCGTTCCCACATCGCGAGTTTTAGAAACGATTTGTGACACCATCGAGATTTATGAGAAAACTGTATGTATTAAATAAAAATTGTGAAATGTTGGAGATATATATATATATATATATATATATATATATATAAATAAATAAATTAAAAAAATAAATTATAACATATTCGGTGTTTTATATTTACGAGTTCTGTGTAACACATTCTCTTATATTTTATAATGTAACAATAATGTATCGTGCATTTTACCTAACCCATTTCTATTCAGGAACAAAACTACTTACGCTTTTGTCGGAAATGTTTTTAAATCCACTAGCCATGGGATCAGTGATTTAAAACATTTACTAGCCACAATTAAAAATCCACTAGCCTTACTTTTCTTTTAGGTAATAATCAGATATATGTAACCTAAAGAGCTTAAAAACACTGACATTGGGGGTTGGGGTGGGATCAGGATATTCATATGTATAAAATAAGACTTAACTGCAACATCTGACCCCAAACAAATTCACTAGCCGTCGGGCATGGCAATAGTAGTTATTTACTAGCCTAACATTGAATATCACTAGCCATGGGAGTGGGGCTACCATAATCTACAAACCCTGCCGCATCCCGAGTCCAACCTCCGATACGATCGGGGGCCTGACTCGGGACAACACTTACTTACTTAATAGATAATTTAGAAATTTTGATTAAGTCCAAAAATTAATTGGGGGGAGGGCAGAAATTACATTTTTGGCCGCGTCTAAAAAACATATAATATATACGCATAGGCGAAATATTCATGGAATTATTTCTTTAATACAAAGTGGCATAATTTCGTTATTTATAATCGTATCACAGTAACATTTGACATGAGTATGTGACAATGTTCTTGCTTTGGACTGACGGCAGTGGAGGCGTTTTCGTCACCAAACAGCGTCGCAAGAGGGCGCTGAAATCAGTACCTTGTGTGGCCACCAGCAGCAGCAATTACTGCGCGACATCTCCTTGGCATAGACTGAATGAGTCTGAATCCGGGCACGTGGAATCCTAGCCCATTCTTCCTGCAGTTCATGTGACAGTTACGGAAGCGTCTGAGGCTCCGAGTCACGCTGGCGTACACGTCTGTCCAGTTCGTCCCATAGATGTTCTATGGGGTTGAAATCTGACCATCTTGATGGCCATGGCAGCACATTAATGTTCTCATTCTGTAGGAAATCCATTGTTACACGTGCCGTATGCGGCCTGGCATTGTCCTGCTGAAAGAGTTCTCTCTGTCGATCCAAAATGGGAAGCACGTGACGGCGAAGAAGTTCATCCCGGTAGCGTACAGCTGTCAGGTTGCCGTGCACGAACACAAGTTCACTTCTGCCGGTGTATGAGATGGCTTCCCACATCATGACACTCTCTCCACCGAATCTGTCAACTTGGGCGACGCAGTTGTTGGCAAAACGTTTATTGCGGCGTCTGTAAACACGGTGTCGTCCATCACGTCGCTGCAGAAGGAAACGTGACTCGTCGCTGAACCATACTCGCCGCCAGTTTCCCCAAGTTCCACCCCTGTACATTCACGTAAATGTCGATGTTGACGTCGCAGGACGGGACCAACATACGGTCTCCGAGCCCGTAAACCAGCTTCTCGAAGTCGGTTCCGAATGGTTTGTGCAGGTATGCGTCCAGCACTGTTCGTTGCTGTGGCAGTTTGGTGACGCAAGTGCAGAACCCGGATGTAGCGATCTTGTGCTGCAGTTGTTATGCGAGGTCTTCCACTTCTGGGCCGTCTTCAGCTGATTGAAACTGTTGGTACCTGTCCCAGAGACGTAAAATGGTGCTCTGGTGGACGTTCATGTGGCGTGCGACTGCTGACTGCGATTCACCTACCTGGAGGCGGCCTATTGCTTAGTCTTGGCATCTTGTAACTCGTCTACGTCGAAATGGAAATGAGGCATCATTGCGAGCATTGCAGCTTTAAATACTCATCACTACCCCAATATTTTCCCCGAGTTCCACGTGCATTCGACAAAATCTAACCATTTCACGACGATTTCACGTGCCACAACGTGCGTTAAATTTGTTTTAGGGTGCATTTGGGCATGCTGTCCCATTCCTGGAACATTAACAAACATGGTCATTCAGAAACATTGTAGAAAAAAACGACGTTTTTAAAATCAAACACGTTTGTTCTTTCCCTATCACCTATGCGTTTCTTTTTCGACAGAGTATATATCCTAAATAAACTACCGGGTATATTAAATTGACCATTTTGACCTAAATGGCGCAAATTTTGATGAGCTAGTCTAAATTATTTTATTTATAAATTATATTGATAGCTAATACCCTTAAATTTAGGCCCAAGGAGGTTAGGAGGAAATGTTGCCCCAGGCCCCACAGGAAAAGTTCATTTAGATTGATTATAGAGAAGCGCCAATCATATCCCGAACCGGGGTGTGACCAGGCGGGGAGTGGGAGGGAGGGGAGGTCAGACCCATCACCTATCCCTAAGACTAAAACCTCCTACGCCCTTTGGTCCCCCCAAATTATTTACCTACCTTCCGAGATCTCATCATCCCCTCATCCCCATCCCACCCCACCCCCGCACCCGTCGTGTCCAACCGTAGCTGTGTGTAACAGACAATAAGTAATGAGTTCTGTAAGTTTTATGACGTGTTGCTTTCAAATTTATTGGTTTTAACTTGTGGATGTGATAATAAAGTCATTACATGCTCACGGGACGATCGCACAGAAGTTACGAAACTCCCCTGAGAATTGTGTTATACCCTCTCGCTGTCGCTTGGGAAATAATACAATTTCCTAACACGTTTCATAATAGTCGTACGATTCTCGATCTTTTTTATAAATCTCTATTTAATTCGCTTGGCTGTCATTAAAAACAAACTGTTGCCTGTTTTGGGTTTTTTTTTACTTGTTACGCCGCTGTTGTATTAATCTTAATATGACCTCATTGGACGGTTTCCCATCTCACAGCTCATTTGTCAGAAAGGTCTCACGCGACAGTTTTGACAATGGATTGACTTATGGAAGTTTAATAACGTTCGTTCGTACAATTCATCAGCTAAGTTGGTTCTAATACAGCCCGGTGTTTGCTGAATGTCTAGTATGTCACGGATGTCGTTATTGATTTGACCCCGTGAACATCATTGACAAGAAACTACTTTCAGTAAGAAAAGCGGAACGGGAGAGTGTGAAATCTGTTTCTGATGGTCATGTTTGCTGAAAGGTAGCCGCATGTTCAAGGCAACACACCACCATCCGTTATGTCGTTACTTACTGTATCAGCTTAATATAGTCCAGTTTAGGAAATAGTTCCTCATAAAAAATACTACTGAGCAAGTACTTGGAACCTGGAACTTGGAAAAGTGTTTAACGTGCACATTCAGAGCAAGCTGTTGTAGCGCACGCATGTCCTGGGCACAAGTACCGGCCTTAGCCGGTTCTTCCGTCCAGGACAGGAAATGGCTGGGTGGGTGAAGGAGGGACCGCCTGCACTAGCAGGTGCAAGGGAGCGCCAGCAGTCCAACCGTAGCCAGTAATAGGCGGAGGGTGGTATGGTGCTATGTAATTTGGAATGTCCTGTAGGATTAAGCCAAAGGGAAATGGGTGCGCATTTTGATGAAGGAAGTCTGGCGCAATTTTGATGGTCGTTCTAAAGAATAAAAGGTAGGGAGCTACGTATAGGTTTGGATTTTAGTAGGCCGAGAGTAGCTTGTTAATTAGGACCCGCGGATGATGAGATGTCTCCCTAGGTTGCCCGTAGGGCCCTTAGAAAGGGCCTGATCTCTTCTGATCGTGACATGACAACCCAGGGGAGACTCGACGCAACAATGTGCAAGTGGTATGGTGCCACTTTTATAACAGCCACACGAAATGGTGGTCGGGCACAAGGGCCATTAATTGACAAATTTCGTGGACGACCTATGTTGACTTTTTACACGGTACATGTCAGATGAGAGCACTCTCTAAAATTAGTAGCCACATGGCCCTCTCGATAGTGTTGTATTTTTCACAGAATATATTCTGGCATAGAAATTGTATTGAACTGCATGGAGTAATTAATGGTGGTGTGTAACCTGTAGGCAATTATGCAAGGCGGGACGGAGGAGGTGTGTGTGCGTGTGTGTGTGAGGGATGGGGGTGGGGTAGACTGTGACGAGCGACGTTTCTAGTGGGTTCGGGTTCGAATTTTAAAAAAGAAGAAATTTCGCTTTAAGCAAGGGATTTTTGATCCCGAAATCCCCATCCCCTCCCGCGCACGCGCCTAGAGTGGTCTTTTTTAAAAGCACTTGTCAGCAGATCATACAATGCACCCTGTAATCTTTGATATACAAGCATTAAAGCACTGATTGGAACTGGGAAAGCCAACGCATTTAATAAGGAGATATTTCCTACAACCTCTTGCATCTCTGTCACTACGCAAAATCCTATTACGACGAACATGAAAGGGATTAGTCATGTTCCAATAATCGATTATAATCGAAAAGTTATCGGTTTGACACTACCGGTGTGTTGATCGATTATAAGAAAACAAAGTACATTATCGATTATGTGGAAAAACCTTAACTGTAGTTGTACCTGTTGTTGTGTAGATGGTGGGATTGATGTAAATATGTTGGGGCTGATGTTTGTTTCCATGTGTTTTCTAAACAAATGTTATTACAGGTAAACCAGTCATGATCCCAGGGCGGGACGTAGCCCAATGGTAAAGCGTTCGCTTGTTGCGTGGTCGGTCTGAGATCTATCCTCGTCGGTGGGTACATTGGGCTATTTCTCGCTCCATCGACTGGTATATCAAAGGCCGTGGTATGTGTTATCTTGTCTGTGGGATGGTGCATATAAAAGTTCCCTTGCTGCTAATCGAAAATAGTAGCTCATGAAGTGGCGACAGCGGGTTTCCTCTCTCAATATCTGTGTGGTCCTTAACCATATGTACGACGCCATATAACCGTAAATAAAATGTGCTGAGTGTGTCGTTAAATAAAACATTTCCTTCCTTCCAACACGAAACATCACACTAGTAGCCCGAGCACTCTGACGGTGAGAAAGCTAGACGGACATTTGAACAGTTCTCAACACTCTCTAACCGCCAGCGAACAATCTATATAAATTCTGCGCAATCGCTGCCTACCAAACGGTAGTCAAAGATTCCCGCTCTAATAGAACAACAATCCTGTTTGACGTTAAATACCTTTACATCGATCATTTTGGAGGTCTCTAATAATAAAAATAATAACATATTAATCACTAATACACACACTACAGGAAGAAACCCGACAGCACCCCCTTTCAATAATGTTCCGGTTAAATAGGTAGTTGCGTGTGTTGTAGTTTCAATGGTATTTTATAGGAAACAGGTAACGCATGCACCTCGAATACTAGGGCTAGTGACTAGTATATGCTGCTAAATCTACTAACCACTTCTATACATGAAACGACTGGCCTCGGACTACAGGCTTGTTGGTACTGGGTTCGGATCCTAGTCGAGGCATGGGATTTTTAATCCAGATACCGACTCCAAACCCCGAGTAAGTGCTCCGCAAGGCTCAATGGGTAGGTGTAAACCACTTGCACCGACCAGTGATCCATAACTGGTTCAACAAAGGCCATGGTTTGTGCTATCCTGCCTGTGGGAAGCGCAAATAAAATATCCCTTGCTGCCTATTGTAAAAGAGTAGCATATGTGGTAACAGCGGGTATCATCTAAAAAAAAGGTGTCAGAATGACCATATGTTTGACGTCCAATAGCCGATGGTAAGATTAAAAATCAATGTGCTCTAGTGGCGTCGTTAAATAAAACAAACTTTACTTTACTTTTCTATACATGAAACCTAATCGGGGAAAAACCCAACAAATAAAACAAAAAATCACAATACCCACCCCCCCCCCCCAAAAAAAAAAAAAACCCCCAAAAACCCAAACAAAATACCCCCACAAAAAACAACAACAATACAACCACAAAATCCCAAAAACCCCACAACCCCCCAAACAACCCCAAACACCACCAACAACACTAAAATCACACACACCCCGACCCCTCCAAAATTGTTTTTTATATATAAAAAAACCTCACGCCCGCCTATGAGTTCGACTGTACTTGAAGTCGGCTTTATCATACACAGGAATCTTCTGTTCTGTTCCACCACGAGTATTTATTGATCTTCCATCATCCCCTCATACTGAAATATCGCATGGAAAACACCGGCAGTGTATCGGTGGAGTATTATTTTCTGCATGTTCGTGCGTGTCTCCGCTAGTGTATACATAGTTAACTGACACAGCTTGCCAGGAAGCGAAATACTTTTGATTTATGTTTCGAAAAGTTATCGCGTGTACATTTTCCATTAGAATCCATCGAGAAACCAAAGCCGTGAAATAGCTCAATGATGGAGGGTCCCCATCTTGTGTGACATGTTGCGAATGATCCTCGCGAATTGGGACTTTTTAAAGGTTAAATCCTTAATAAACTGAAGTGAAATCCTGACAAATAAGACAATATTACACGAGGGGCCGTTAGATACCATTTATCGTATAACGAGGTGTTCAACAAAGTGTGTAGGGGGTGGGGTTATCGAGACATGATTCCCTGGAAGATACATTTAAAAAAGAAAACCTACTAGAGCGGATTTCCCCACCCCACCCGCATCGAGCCAAAGCGAATTGGATAATGTAAAAAACCCCACCCAAACTCGTTGTAAGATAAATGGTATATCAAACAGATACCAATGTAATATTCTATTTGTTACATATCCTCAAAACAACAGTTTTAAAATGTATTTACGACGCTTGTATCTGCAGTTAACTTATGCGTCACTGATCAATCAGTTTTAAGTTTACTTATACGTCACAGAACAATCATTTTGGATCATGGTCATGGCTATGTGTCACTGACCAATCGGTTTTAAAATTACTTATACATCACAGACTAATCAGTTTCGTTCATAGTCATAGCAATGCGTCACTGACCAATCGGTTTTAAATTTACTTATACGTCACAGAACAATAATTTTGGATCATGGTCATAGCTATACGTCACTGACCAATCAGTTTAAGGTTAACTTATATGTCAGAGAGCAGTCGATTTCCTTCGTGATTATTTCATTGAAACCCCATCTCCCCACCCAAAAAATAAATTAAGAAGAAAAGAAAAAAGAAGAAGAAACAACAATCCCGAAATGAAAAAACCCGAATCGAATCGAATCGAAACGAAACTAAAAACAATAACAAAACAAATAAAAAGGAAGAAAAGGGGGGGGGGGAGAGAGAGAGAGAGAGAGAGAGAGAGAGAGAGAGAGAGAGAGAGAGAGAGAGAGAGAGAGAGAGAGAGAGAGAGAGAGAGAGAGAGAGAGAGAGAGAGAGAGAGAGAGAGATTGTATCCTACATCATTAGAACATATTATCAAGACCTGTGGTGCATAAATAAATGTAATAACGGATGGATAACATATAGACCTAGTGGAATTCACGGGAAAAGGTATATAGAAGATATTTCATGTTTTTTGTCAAATATGATTTATATCTCATTGAGTGTGATATGATTGCAAACTTCACGAGATGAGATATAAATCATATTTGACAAAAAAACATGAAAACCTTTATTTTTAAAATGCCAGCAGCAAAATAGTTCCGGCTTTCTTTGTGAAGATAACTCTTTCTACAGTGACGATAACTCATTTTAGAGTGAAATAGTTAAATTTTCACTCTAAAATGTGTTATCGTCACTGAATGACTGATAACACTTTTATTTCACTGATATTTTAAGATATTTCACTAAATGTTATATAATAAACATATATATCAGGATAATTGATAATCAGAGCGTACAACTGACTACCAAACGTGTTCCGAGTGTGTTACTCAGTGTAGTTTGCATATAGAATAAACAGAGGTTCAACAAAGATCCTTTCCACCTTTCTGTTACCGATCCAGTCTAATGGAGTGTCTTAAATTTTTTTTTAACGACACCACTAGGACACATTGATCCATTAATCATCAACTATTGGATGCCAAACATTTGGTAACTTTGACATATATATATATATATATATATATATATATATATATATATATATATATATATATATATATATATATATATATATACGTGTATATAGTCTCCATTAGTAGCTAGGGGTCATTTATATTGATACAGACAGGATAGCACATACCACGGCCTTTACCAGTCATGTTGCACTGATTGGAACAAGAAATAGCCCAATGAGCTCACAGACGGGGATCGATCCTAGATCGTCTGCGCATCACGCGAGCGCTTCACCACTAGGCTACGTTCCGCTCCTAGATCAAGTATCGTAATAACTCTAAGCTGGTCACCAAATAGCCATAGTTTAAAGGCATACTGTCACAGACCATTGACCTATTTAATGGATCAACAAAGTATTGTCTGAATGAATGAATGTTTAACGACACCCCAGCACGAAAAACACATCGGCCATTGGGTGTCAAACCACGGCAATGCAAACAAATAAAGGGATGATCAACATCAATACAAAAGATTATATACACGTACATTTGATTTGTCCCTAAAAGTATGTTATTCAGTCATCTACATAACCAACATATCCCACTTTGTAAAAATAATTGAATTATGGCGATGGTCCATAATTCAAAACCTAAAATAGCCGAGACGGTTCACATGGATTTCCCTCCATCATGGTTTAATTTAGATAATACAATCGTGAAGGTTGGTGTCCCAAATGAATGTAATTTTCATTTGATGTCCAATTGTAGAGAAATTAGATCCTTAAATCCGTGACAATATGCCTTTAAACCGTTTAAATTATGCTAGGGGGCGAGGGTTTAGCTCAGTCGGAGAGTGCCCGTCTCAGTTGCTTAGGACAGTGGAGCACCTTACCACTGGGCTACGTCCTGGCCCCCGGTAACCAAATTTGGCATTGTTGTACTTTCGGACCACACAGTTGTTTTAAATGGGGGCTACTCGATTTTAGAGGTATAGCACGAGGCCAGATCACGGTCAAAGGTCACTAACCGGGACTGTGATGGACGTGAATGAACTCTAATTGGACAGCGGCAAGTTAATATATATAATCCCTAGTTCCTAGATCCATCCATTCCAACCAGTCGATTCTTGCATTCCGAAATTTAGCAAAGATGAAGCAGGACGTGTGTGCCTGCTCTCTCGAGCTACCCCCCCCCCCCCCCCCCCCCCCCCACCTGGGGTGACTCATTGCTTCATACGGGACGTTACTGGAATACCGCGTCGCGTACACCGGGTCACGGGCAACCGTGACTTTGGTGTACGGCGACCCGGTAAAGAAACCAACTAGGGGGAGAAGGAGGAGGAAGACGGACGCGCCAGGGGCGGACCGGGGGAGGTCAAAACCGGTAGCTCAACTACCGGCGGCGACTTTTCCCGTTGAACCCCCCAAGCCCAAGTCAATACCAGCGAGGCCAGCTGATCCAGCTTTGCAGGATACAGTCGTCGACTCGCCAGTGGCGGACTCGGTCCCTAACCAGGCCCAGATGGAGTCGCCACCAACAACTCCGACTACTTCGACCCCCGGGATTCCAGCGATGCCACCCCCACCCAGGAAGAGTGGCGCTGTAGAGACCCAGGCCCGACTGGTACTCGTTGGAAAACGAAAGGCGATGGTGTCACCAGGCGACCAGACAGCCAAGCCAAGTCCGCCGATACAACCGCCCCCACCAACATCATCTCCAGTGAACGACCAGCCCCCTGAAGAACCTTGGTCACTGCAGGCCGGCAAGCTTCCAACACGCTATTCCAGGCTGGTCAAGACCAACATTGGGGATGTCCGTCAGCTCCTTTGTGGACCGACTCCGGAGTCCTACCAACCTCTGCCACGAACTGAGGGAGAGTTCTCGGTGCGTAGGATCACGATAAACGATGGGCGAGGGATCTGCCTTACCGTCCGCCGGAGGGGACTTTTCAACCAAGGGATGCTTCTCGATGAAATGGACAACCCGACCATCCACCGCGTCATCAAGACCGTTGCCGGGGATGACTACCGTCCAATCACCGAGAGCATCGCCAAGTCCGCAAACCGGTACGCCCTCACCCATCTGGACTCGTCCCTATTCATCGCCTCTCCGTGACGACATCCCCGCTAACAACCTTTCCTAGGACAGGTAACAACCTCTTTTTTTTTTGGGCTAGTTAGACTTTAAACGTTTTGGAAGCAGTTCTAAATTCTTATGTTTATTTTTTTATAAGTAGTCTAACGCATTTTATTTTGGCGCCCGTTCAATTGCTCAAAATCACCTTAAAAACCTTTTGGCTGAGCAGTCTTAACTATTTTTGGTCCGGACATGTTTTGGATGCAGTTACTCTTTGTAGACTTAGGTAAAATACAGGCTTCACCGAGGAATCGAAATTCAGCCAATCAGAGCACGGCTCCCACTCGGTGTACTTCAAGTTTACGAAGTGTCTGCTATTTGGTCCGCGCTCGCGTCGACCTTACTAAATGGCTTTATTCCAAATTCCGCCCACCTCAAACTTACCCCCCCCCCCCCCCCCCCTCCTGCTCCGGAGTTAGTCACTGGCGAAGTCAGAGGCTAAATCCGTGGTGGGCGTGCCTGAACCTCTGTGGATAGGGGCACGTAAAAAGAGTTTCCCAGTTCCCAGTCCATTCCAACGAAACGATGTAATGGGGTGTCGTTAAACATTCACTCATTCACTCATTCGTTCGTTCATTAATAACTTGTAAAATAAGTGAGGTTTTTTTCTATGCAAGGATATTGAAAATAATGAATTTTATACAACAAACAAATCTATTCTAATCGCATATATTGAAACTGATAGAGGATAGAATTAGAAACCAAAATATCTTTACATGCCCTCTTCCACACACAATCTACATAGCGTTTTTCAGTGATCCGTATACGTATACGTGTACTAATTCTTCGGATACGCAGACGCATACGAACATGCGTACGGAACCGCATAAATGGAATCAACATATTTGTATAGAAAGTGATTGCTACGAATAACGTTTTCATCTACGCACACAGCTTACGAAGAATTGGTATTTGCGCCTAACTTTTGGAATGCAATAAATATTCAATGCCGAAATCGGGGCGAGACGAGCCCAGTGGTAAATCGCTCCCTTGATCGATCCCTGTCTGTGGGCACATTTGTCCTATTTCTCGTTCCAGCCAGTGGACCACGACTGGTATATCAAAGGCTATATTGTCTATTAGATAGTGCATATAAAAGATCTCTTGCTACTAATGGAAAAATGTAGCGGGTTTCCTCTCTCAAGGTGGGCCCATATGGCTATTTCTCGTCCCAGGCAGTGCACCACGACTGGCATATGAAAATCCGTGGTATGTGTTATCCTGTCTGTGGGATGATGCATATAAAAGATCCATTGCTGCTAATGAGAAAATGTAGCGGGTTTTCTCTCTAAGACTGTATGTTAAATTACCAAATGTTTGACACCCAATAGCCGATGATTAATAAATCAATGTGATCAAGTGGTGTCGTTAAACAAAACAAACTGATTTTTCTCTCTTAAGACTATATGTCACAAGTACCAAATATTAAACAAAACAAACCTTAACTTTTCAACGATGAAAGGTCACTGGAGATGACTTTGAATTAGGTTCTGTGACAGTAAGCGTAGTGAAAATTAAACAAGATGATGTGTTCAAGTTGTTAAACAATATATATTCCTCACTAATATAATTCGTTTCATGTGCAACTTGCAGACTTTAAATGACGATGGTTATTTTAAATTCGCCTTACAGCCGAAACGAAAGGCAAATTACATGTAGTTAAATATCAGGCACGGCAGAACGGGGGAGAGCTGTTGGCCCTAGTCCTCCCTCGATAATTCTGAATCGAAACTGTTATTGTCAGTAAATCTTAAGGTAGAGATGGATTTTACTTGTAGAATGCAGGAAATTACATTTCAGGACATCTAGTTTTCAAAATAGTACGCGGTAGCATATCCCCGAAGCCCCTAGAAACTTTGCTTTGCGCCCTCGATCTCAGTCAGTCCCCTCCCAATGTCTACTTGCTTCCGCCGAGCCTGAATATATATCAAATACTAGTGGCATTTAAAAAGTATGCGACTTCAATTATTTCTTTTAACTAAATATATGACATGATTTGAAGTACATCAATATACATTTTCAGAACATTTAAAGCGACAGACCCTAGTTTTTAAACACTAAGGCATATTTTTCACTATTAGAGCCGTTTATAATCACTGAAATCAAACATTACTTATATTTTATTGTTTAGATAATCCATTTCCGTACAACCGAAGAGTTTCTGGTCATCCTGGTGTTTCTAATACCACAAAATGCTTTTTTCATATTTTAAAAAACGCACGTGCGTCTGAGAAGTAACAGTTATGTAGTCGCGTTTTAGTCTATTTTTAAGGGTATTTCAACGTCACAGATTCTTGTTTCACTCTGTTGTATCCACATTTGTTACAAGTCTTTACATTAACCAAACTTAGTGTCCTTTTTTTACGGGTTGAAACTAGGGTTTAGGTAAACAATATGTTTTAGTCTTTAAAAACTAGAGTTTGTCCGTTTAACATTAATACTTGCTACTTTAGTCTCGACGTCTAATGAGGAGATATACACGGAAGACATTAATCAGGTATACCGGGAACCGACGACTATATACGATTCCAACGGCTTTCGGTGCATCCAGAAAAACGAGACAGTAGCCTTTTCGTCTTATGATAAATTGGGTTTTAAAAAACCATCTACTCTTCGGTAATCGTCTTATTTACCAGAGGCTTAGCTTCTTATTGTTCTAAAAAGGTGGCGCCAAATGACGCCCTAAACCTTATTTTGTCACAAAGAACCGCTACACCCTAATGGAACTTCAATTCAATTTGACATATAAATGCCTTTGGGAAAACAAATCTTGGACAGCTTACGGGGGGATTCTTGGGGTCTTAGCACCCTGGAAGACACCGAGTCTTATACTTTTACTCGAAACTATTATACACTGGCCGAGAGTGTGGTGTGACTGATCGCCAGAAGGCCTGTTATTGGCTGGAACAAGCCTCGGCATCCACTAATGTAACGAAATGACTTTCTCATTGATAACCGCTAACAGCTTGTTGCTCCGGAATCGCGCGCCGAGGTGGAGTACTTTCGTTCCCGCTATCTTGTATTTCGCGAAACAGACGTCAGTTGGTTGTTGGTCAGTTAAAAGTATGTTTGTATATATCTTAAGTTCAGCTTTTGAAAAACCACTACTAGTGATTTCTTGAAAATCAAGCTCTTTGTGAATGAATGGTTTAATGACTGACAATTACAGAGTGGTGGGGTTTTTTTTATGGAAGAGGAATAATTCTTGAAAGGTAAGTTACTTGTTAGAATTGTTACAAACTTGTTAAATGTTTTTTTAAATATTTAATACCTTAAGAAAGCTGTAAAATATTTTAATGAAGTAGAGTAACACCTCTATTCATGCATCAGTAGTTTTATGGAGATTTACGATTAGGAATAAAACTATTTTCCAGAAAACAGGTGGCATAGCTTTTACCGAAACAAATCTTAATACAACTAATTTATTGAAATGAAGTATTTTGAATCAAACAGTCTGTAAGACTAGATGTAAAACAGAAAATAACAATACGAAGGTAATAGCAGACCTATAGATAGTTAACACTCCATTTTTAGAGGACGAAATCTTAATTTGATAATTAGGATAGTATGATATTTAGGCTGACTCTTCGTCTTGTACGAGCTCATACGAGTTTCTTTTTAATTTAGCTAACAAACCCACCATCTATAAAATAGCCACCCATTGGGTTATTTCTCGTTCCAGCCAGTGCACCACGACGGATACATCAAATACCGTGGTATGTTCTATCCTGTTTATGGTGTGGTGCATATAAAATATCCCTTGCTGTTAATCGAAAAGAGTAGCCCACGAAGTGGCGACAGCGGGTTTCCTCCCTCAATATCTGGTTATTCCTTAACCATATGTCCGTGCATATAGCCGTAAATAAAATGTGTTGAGTGCGTCGATAAACAAACCATTTCCTTCATTCCTATAAAATAGCCACTGTGGTTCCTCCCTTTCATTTTCTATGAGTTAATTTTAGGAAAACGATTACGGTATTACAGGTCAAGTCCGTTGGAAATGAGAGGAGGGAGGGAAGTGCCCCAAATGAGGACGAAAATGTTAGGGTTTTTTTTCTTCATAATCTTATAAATAAAAAATGTGGCCTTTTACACCACTACCTCCACTTCCACTAGGGACTGTGCCTCCCCCACTCTAGATATCGTTCCTACTGGCTTGTTGTACTGCTGTGTATTCGTTTGTAGGTGTAGTTTAATTCGGGGTGGGGGGTGGGTGGGGGGGAGAGGGTTAAAACATATCTTGCTATATGAAGCTAATTAGGAAAACAAGTCTTAAAATGATGCATGGGCGCTTTGATGGCAGGTCGATGTGTGTGGGTGAGGGTGTGGTGGCGTTGTGTACAATGCCCCTGGGATCCAACAGACTTGTAACTGAAAACAGCTGTCAAAAGCATCGACAGTTGCTCTTATTTGCAAAAATGTTGTGTGTGTGGTTTTTTATGTGGTGTTTTTTTTTTAATTACACAAAATCTTTATAACCTGCCAATCCTAAATACCCATGAGAAATTAAAACATTGTGTTCTTATCCTTTAGCAAACCACAGAAATATTTGATGACCGTTAAAATGTTTACTCTTCAAGGAATGTCAGATGTCTTGTGCTGTAATAACTGGGAAAAGTTTCATACTTGATTTATCCTTTTTTCAACTTTCGTTTCGATTACTTCTTTTTTTCCGTTTAACACCAGTTATTAATGAAATATTAAATATTTGTTGTTAAGGGAATACAACCGCTATAACCAATCTCAGTAATCGTTTTCTACACACGTCTGCTTATCACATTCACGTGATTAACATATCTTATGGATTATATACAGTTTGTTTCTGCCAAGGCTGAGTGTACAGCTGTTCACATTAAGTCACTTTTCTTTGATTTCCAAAAGTTTTAAATCTTTTTTCTTTTTTTATAACTGGTCTGTCGGTGTTCCTAAACAGATATTGGTTTTGCAAAGTTGAGTTCATCATTCGAGGTGGTGATGGGGGTTGTGTAGGACCGTAACGATACTAAAATAACAAAGGGCAGCAAAAACAAAGTACCTGGGCGCAGCCATATAGGATCTTCTCCATCTAGACAAAAACGGTCCCATGGAACTAAAAGAACTAAACAAACCCCGCACTATTGAACTGAAAACGGCGCTATTAAGCTAAAAAAGAGAAACCACTGAACTAAAAGATGACACTACAGAATTAAAAATGTGCCCTATTGAACTAAACACGGCACTGCTGAACTAAGAAAAACGCTACTACTGAATTAAAAACGGCACTTTTGAACTAAAAATGGAACTATTGAACAAACTCACCAGTTCTACTGAACAACAAATTGAACCAAAGACCGGCACTATTGAACTGAACACCCAATAGACAATGTGTATTTTTGTGCTATGGTGTCGTTACACATTCATTCATTTATTCATTCATTCATTATTTAAAAATTAATGTGCTCTAGTGGCGTCGTTAAATAAAAAACAAACTTTAACTTTAAAACTTCATTCATTATTGAACTAAAATATGACATCACCGAACTAAAGACGGCGCCTTTTTTTTTCGTATTTTGCTGGGTAACTATTTCTAACCCCCCCCCCCCCCCCCCCCCGATAGTGCCCTGTTGTAATAGCAATGTTGGGGTGACGATCAGGTAGATTTACTTTGTTGTTATAAAAGATGGCACCTTGTGTTTTCAGGTGCACGTCTACAATTTTGCACATAAATGGCAGTTAGGTGCACAATTATTGTACATCCATGACCATCTATATTCCACGGGACGGGATATTGCTCAGTTGGTAGATCGCTCGCCTGAAGTGCTTGGGTTCGAATCCCGTCGGTGGACTCATTCTCTGGTTGACTTTTTCCCCGTTCCAACCAATGCTCCACGACTGGTATATCAAAAGATATGCTGTCCTATGTAGAAAATTGACTATCAAAGATCTCTCACTGCTAATGGTAAAATGTAGCGGATTTACTCTGAAGACTATATGTCCGAATTACCAAACGTTTGAGATCCATTAGCCGATAATTGATCAATCGATGTGTTCTAGTTGTGTTATTAAAGTTAATACAGTTACTTCTACCTGCAACTTCAATAATCAGGTACTGTAAATATCTACTACCAGAGACATGGAACAAAATATTTACATGGAAAAATATTGTAGAATGCTTATTCATTGTTCACACATTCTATGGAAATGATGAGATATACACGGATACTCTATGAGTATATCCAATTACTTACAATGTCAATGAACCTGTGTGCGTGTCTGTTTACCTGTAATAAAATTTGTACTAGACTACTAGTACAGTGTATATGCAAATAACTTCCACAATGTGTCACCAAATCCATGCGTAGAAAATAAGTATCTTACACATATGAAACATAGATTGCCCACCGGATAACGCTCAGTTTATTATGTTTTATACATGGTCCAGCGATTCCGTTGTGGGACGGCCGATTGTAATAAAAATCTGTTGTGGGACGGCCAATTGTAATAAAATTCTGTTGTGTTCTCTCGGGCACAACAAATAACAATTTGGCGACACGAGTGAGGAGTATCAACACAGAATACTGGTGTATTTATTTACTACAGAATAAGACACCGTAAAAAAGACCAACCACACAGGGGGATATAATGTATTTACTTCATGGAATACATAATTTGCAATGTATTATAATAACCGGCCTCGGCGGTGTCGTGTTTAAGCCATGGGACATCAGGCTGGTAGGTACCTGGTTCGTATCCCGGTAGCGGTTACCTTCCAGAGCGAGTTTTAATGACTCAATAGGTAGGTGTAAGACCACCGACTTCGTTCTCATTAACTGCTAACAACTAACCAATAACCCACGGTTCTGGACAGACAGACCTAGATTGCTGAGGTGTATGCCCAGGACAGCGTACTTGAATCTTAACTGGATATAAGCACGAAAATAAGTATAAATGAATGAAATGAAAGTTGTAAGTACATGAAGTTGTAGAAAATAGCGAACGGTTTTTAGAAAGAAATAAGGCAAAGAATTTTAATATCAAGTTTGGGGAAAATATTTTAAATGTTGAATATGCTACAGAATATGTATGGCTATTTTGAAATGTGGTCTACGGAGAGGAAACCCGCTTCCGCCACACCAAACGCTACACCTACCATACATTATTAAGATATATAAGACAGGGCAGAACATACAACTCACTGCCATGACTCACACTGGAATTTTGTTTTAGCCAATATTCATCTACTAGTATGTAATGTATTTTAAAATTATTTCAAAAATGTATTAACAAATACTAAATGTTGTAGCCACTTTGCATTAAAAAAAATTGGCAGTTGGTTAATTTGGCTTTGAAAGGAAGTAAAGTTTGTATTATTTAACGACGCCACAAGAGCACATTCATTTTTTATCTTATCATTGGCTATTGGACGTCAAACATATGGTCATTCTGACACAGGTTTTTTTAGAGGAAACCCGGTGTCGCCACATAGGTTACTCTTTTACGACAGGCAGCAAGGGATGTTTTATTTGCGTTTTCCACAGGCAGGATAGCACAAACCATGGCCTTTGTTGAACCAGTTATGGATCACTGGTCGGTGCAAGTGGTTTACACCTACCCATTGAGCCTTGCGGAACACTCACTCAGGGTTTGGAGTCGGTATCTGGATTTAAAATCCCATGCCTCGACTGGGATCCGAACCCAGTACCTACCAGCCTGTAGACCGATGGCCTAACCACGACGGCACCGAGGCCGGTGGCTTTGAAAAGGTGAACACTGCTTTGATGCACCAGTCGTGGGCTACTACATTGTTACGACGCTCGTTTCAGTCAGTGCACCGAGACTGATATGTCAAAGGCCATGGTATGTGCTATCCTGTCTATGAGACGGTGCATATGAAAGATCCTTTGCTACGAATGGACAAATGTAGCGGGTTTCCTTTCTAAGACTATATGTCAAAATATTACCAAATGTTTGACATCCAATAGCCGATGATTAATAAATTAACGTAATCTAGTGGTGTTTTAAAACAAAACAAACAACTTTTGTTAGGACGAAAACGGGGGAGGGGGGAGGAGGAGTTTAGATGGGTCATCGATCCTTCCACACATTGCATCTCAGATGAACGCTTTGTCACTGAGCTACCCCCTACATCACTGTCCGTAACAAAAAATAATGTGCTGGGTTGTCCTTTCTTTGTCTTTCCTCTGACATCTGGTCACATGGTTATAATGTAAATCTGTTTGAAATAACAGCTCCCGATGTTTTTTGTCTCAGAGGAATTGCCATCCTTATTAATCTATCTAATAAACAGATGGATGCTGAGCCTGTCTATCAACCGGAATAATTGAACCTCTAACTGTCTGCGTCTGGTGGTCTGGTTGGTCTAGTTCAATATCTATTTAATATAATGCGTGGCATCGTGATCGGCATTCCTAAAAGGCCAAGAGTTCTCAACTACGTAATGCCGTACCTGTCAGAAACATGTGGTATTTAAACATTAAGCATATGCAAAATAAAATATAAAACTGTGCAATTGTTTTATCCATATGTTATTTTATCTACATTCTACGAAGTCGGCACTTGAGAATTTTGTTGTGTTTTGTCTGTATCTGAATGACTCCCTTCTGTCTTTCTATTTCTCTATCTCTCTTTATGTCTGTCATTCTATCGCTCTCTCTCTCTCTCTCTCTCTCTCTCTCTCTCTCTCTCTCTCTCTCTCTCTCTCTCTCTCTCTCTCTCTCTCTCTCTCTCTCTCTCTCGTTTACCTGAGGTGCGTTGGTAGAAGGTTCGAACCCCTCCTAGTCGCACATTCTTTGATCTGTTTTTACTTGTCCCAACTCTTTCTCTCTGTCTTTCCCTCCCTCTCCTCTCTCTCTCCTCTCTCTCTCTCTCTCTCTCTCTCTCTCTCTCTCTCTCTCTTTACCACTCTTTCTCTCTGTCTTTCCCTCCCTCTCCTCTCTTACTCTCTCTCTCTCTCTCTCTCTCTCTCTCTCTCTCTCTCTCTCCTCTCTCTCTCTCTCTCTCTCTCTCTCTCTCTCTCTCTCTCTCTCTCTCTCTGTCTCTGTCTCTCTCTCTCTTTCTCTCTTTCTCGTCGTGTCGTCAAGTACAGCATCTAAATTTTCTCCTCTCATACACCGTCTTACCTCACAGCATGGAGCAAGCCCATAACTAAGATAAAACGGTCTGCCTGATTTACCACGGGCATTAGGATCGATTCTCCACAGTGGTCGCAATGGGCTTTTCCTGTTTGAGTCATTGCTTCAGGAATGATACTCTAAAGGTCTTGATGCGTGTTATTATCCTCAAGTAATATGAAATTTTTTTTTTTTACTGTCGACCGAATAAACCAAAAATCTTCAATAGCACATTGGTAATACCCGGTGTCTAATAGTCGTGGTTGAGAAACGTTCTTTGTTGTCGTTAAAGGTACGTATTCTCATTCTCAACATTGTATGATAAAGGTAAAAGTTAAAGTTTGTTTTGTAAAATAACACCACCAGAGCTATGCGATGTCAAACATTTGTTAGTTGTTGAAACGTAGTCTCGAAGGAAGCCCGTTACAATTTTGCATTGCCAGCAATGAATCTTTTATATGCACTTTCTCAAGACAGGACAGCACATTCCATGATATTTGATATACCAGTCGTGGGGCACTGACTAAGATGGGGGAAGGAACCTAATCACAGAACATGTCTTACTAAGGCCACACAAAATTAATTGGTGTGTCTGGTGGAAGGGGGTCACAGCTTCTATAGTTGGGATCACAAGCCATATTCTTCACCTTTATATATATAGAGATGAACCAAAGAAACGTCGTCGAGTTAGGGGCACAGTCTTCCCCCTATTCGGTTCATACGGGGCTACACATGCGGAGTAAAAAAATAACGCTCATTAACCTGTCCTTGTGTGACCTAAAAAACAACAACAAACAAACAAACAAACAAACAAAAAACAAAAGCAAAAATAGAAAAACAAACGAACTTTGTACTGCTTGCAGTTTAGTATCTGCATAGCTGATGATAAAAGCTGTCAAACATTTCACGTGGAGTAATTGAATGAATATTATGATTTTTATTGCATATCCCCAAATCCATATTTTGTAACAATACATAGAACATAATAATGCTGTTTTGTTTTGTTAAATAATAAAATATATTTTGACGCTAAAGTTTGTTTTGATTAACACCAAGATTAAGACAGCACATTAAAAAAAAATATCAGACATTGGATGTCAAACATTTTGACAATTCTGACATATAATCGTAGAGGCAACCTGTTGGATATTTTTCCACTAGCAGCACAGAATCCTCCTGCAGACACAACATCACATACCACGACCTTCCATATACCAGTCGTATTGGTTTGTGCGGGGGAAACCCAGAGAATGCCCCCCCCCCGCCCCCCCCCCCCCCCCCCCCCCCCCCCCCCTTGCCCACCCCCCCCCCCCCCCCCCCCCCCCCCGAGGGGCTTCGATCTCACCACTAAAGCACCCAGGGCTTCGTTATCCAAAACTCTCCGGGCTACCAATAAGGTAGAGTCCTGCCACATAACTAAACATGTACTCGCACATTTAAACAGACGTCCCTTTTCGTATCAGTCACCACCATTTCATTTTGTATTCTTGTAACTGTCCAACGCATGGTCTATTACATAATCTATCTTGAAAGAGTCAAGACTGTTTTTTAAGCTACATTGTGATTAACTATATAACTGGAAATGTTTGCTTGGGGATTTTAAGGCTTGGTGTGAGTTAGAAGTTGGCGCCAAATACACTGGCTTCGTAGAGCTAGCTAATATATCTGTCACAATGCGGACATTAGGGTATTAACAGAAGAAGAAAAAAAAGTCATTTTTTATCTAAAGATACAGCATAAATTCATTACATATCACTAACAAGTTCAGGAGGTTTTATTACACAAAGTCGTACAATACGCCTCTGAAGAATATACCACAATAAAGATATTCGTGAAATTGGTAGATAAATTGCGAAGCCTGTAATTATGGCGCCATGTGTTGGTGGCAGGTACTCTTAAGCCGCACTCTGTATGGTGAAGGGGCGAGACCGTAGCCCAGTGGTAAAGCGCTCACTTGGTGCGCCGTCGGTTTGGGGATCGATCCCCGTCAGTGGACCCATTGGGCTATTTCTCGCTCCAGCCAGTGCACCACGAATGCCGTGTTATGTGTTATCCTGTCTGTGGGATGGTGTATATAAAAGATCCCATGCTGCTAATCGAAAAGAGTAGCCCATGAAGTGGCGACAGCAGGTTTCCTCCCTCAATATCTGTGTGGTCCTTAACCATATGTCCGACGCCATATAACCGTAAATAAAATGTGTTGAGTGCGTCGTTAAATAAACCATTTCCTTCCTTCTTTTTGTATACTGACTACTTCAAGAGACCAAGTACATCTAACTGGTCAGTCAAGTACGGAATCTATTGTTCAGCCTCGGTGGCGAAGTGGTTAAGCCATCGGACTTCAGACTGGTAGGTACAGGGTTCGCAGCCCGGTACCGTCTCCAACCCAGAGCGAGGGCTACATGGATAGGTGTAGGGCCACTACACCCTCCTTTCTCTCACTAACCAACTAACAACTAACCCAATGTCCTGGACAGACAGCCCAGATAGCTGAGGTGTGTGCTCAGGACAGCGTGCTTAAACCTTAATTGGATATAAGTACGAAAATAAGTTGAAATGAAATTGTTCAGCAATGGTCTTGGGTTATATTAGCCCGATTACTTTGACGATAAGAGAGCTAG
This sequence comes from Gigantopelta aegis, assembly GCF_016097555.1. Taxonomy (NCBI): domain Eukaryota; kingdom Metazoa; phylum Mollusca; class Gastropoda; order Neomphalida; family Peltospiridae; genus Gigantopelta; species Gigantopelta aegis. Next base: position 62,704,182 of record NC_054706.1, read on the forward strand.
ACGAACATTTAGACAGCATAGATCATCACTATTGTGATCAACACTATTTTACGATCAGAAACAAAGAAATGTTTTATTTAACGACGCACTCAACACATTTTATTTACAGTTATATGACGTCAGACATATGGTTAAGGACCACAGAGATAATGATACTCGTATGTAGAAAGGAAACCCGCTGTAGCCACTTAATAGGCTACTCTTTTCGATTAGCAGCAAGGGATCTTTTATATGCACCATCCCACAGACAGGATAGTACATACCACGGCCTTTGTTACACGAGTTGTGAAGCACTGGCTGGAACAAGAAATAGCCCAATGGGCCCACCGACGGGGATCGATCCTAAACTGACTGCGCATCAAGCGAGCGCTTTACCACTGGGCTACTTCCCGCCTCTTTACGGTCAGGGACCAGTCTATATAAATTCTGCGCAATCGATGCCTACCAAACGGTAGTAGAGAAAAACCCCAACAGCAACCCCTGTAAATAATGTTTCGGTTAAATACGTATTTGCTGACGGGTTTCTTCCTGTAGTGTGTGTATTAGTGAGTAATATGTAATTTATTTTTATCAGGGAGCTCAAAAATTAATAGATGTTAATAGGTGTAAAGGTATTTAACGTGAAACATAGGATTGTTTTTATTACAGCGGAAATCTTTGACTACCGTTTGGTAGGCAGTGATTGCGCCGAATTTATATAGATTGATCTCTGACGGTAAGAGAACGTTGATAACTGTCCAAATGTCCGACTAGCTCTCTTTCCGTCAAGGTACTCGGGCTAGTTTCAGATGAGGTATACACCATTGGCGGATTCGGGGAGGTGGGGGTGGATCACATGGGTTCCGTGATTCCCCCGCCCGTTTGAAAAGCCCTTTTTTAATGACCTTTTACTTTTTTTAAATTCAGGAGCACATTGATTTATTAATCATCGGCTGCTGAATGTCAAATATTTGATAATTTTTACATATAGTCTTAAGCTATATCCTAACCGGCCGTGAGCGACGCGAGCGATGCGAGCGATTATTTTAGAAATCATTGATTTCAATTGCCGTATCCTAACCGCACGCGTACGACGCGACATATAAAACTGTCGCGTCGCGCGCGTGCAATTAGGATGTGGCAATTGAAATCAATGATTTCTAAAATAATCGCTCGCATCGCTCATGGCCGATTAGGAAAGAGCTTTAGAGAGGAAAACTGCCAGGAGATTTTTTATATTCACCATACCACAAACAAGGTAGCACATACCACGGCCTTTGATATAATATGCCCATACTTAATAGTCCTCAAAACAATCTCTGTGCATCTTTATTTAAAGGTAGACTAAAACTCCAACAAGAGCCTTATATTTTGGAAAGATGCATACCCGGACCACCAACACATGCTGACACTTTAACAAATGAAAAACGCGTACTTTTAGAATTAATTAAAAAAAAACCCACGATTATTCCTGCTAACTGGGGACAGCTATTTTGTTTCGTTTTTGTGACGTCCGGTGGTATAGCTTGGGGCGAAGTGACGTCAGCTCCGTCCAACTTCTCTATTATGCACAGTGTAAACAAACGCTCTAATTTTACGACAAGGCGCCTTGCTTTCATCAACCTGACTTGTAAAACAACATAAATGACTTGATTGTATAATAAACTATTTAACAAAATATATTTCAATTTGCATCAATATAACGAAATGGAGATATAGAATTTTTTTCTTTTAAAAAATCCAAAGAAAAAATGCATATTGGTAGGATACGTTCGAACAAAAACGACCACTCACGATACCCAAGTGATAATTTTCTTTTCTTTGGGACTACGTAATTGGTCAGTTTTGTGATTTAGATGGGAAAGTCTACTTAATCAAGGGTTTTACAGAATTACTTGCAGTAATAAAGCAGGACGGCTGGTAAAATCCATTACGATTTGAGGTTATCACACAATACCCTGTGATCTTAATAAAAAGACGCACGTCTTTTTAGTGTGTCTAGACAGTGTCTAGGGACCGTCTAAATATACACCTGCCAATCAAGAACCACAGTTATTTCAACACTTTGACAATGGTGGTTTATTTTGTATTGAAAAATAAACACGTTGCTGTGTTACTGGGATGGATATTATTACAGAATATTGCGATGCATCCAGACAAATCGGGTATGTTTTGTTTCTTCAGTTCGAAAACTAATTCTTGACGTGACGCGTTAGGTATTACGTAACCACCAGCTCGCCAGAGGGCGTATTCACTGGGATGGTACAAAATGGCTGCGCCCGTTATATATAATAGCCGTCACATTTAACCGTTTTATTAATTAACTATACGAGTATAGTTGTTGATATTAAGCAATAATGTGCATTATGTATCGTTGAATATGCATACCAGTCCAAAAGCCTTGCTTTAGCATTCCTTTAAAAATAAAATAAAATTCGGGGGGAGCATGCGCCAGAATACTACATATCTCGCTTTCTTTGGGGCCTCGACTCGTACGCTTTCGGTGAACTTAAAGGTGGGGTCAACTCAAACAAGAGCCTTATGTATTGGAAAGATGTATACCTGGACCACCTGGACACTTTTGCAAATGAAAAACGCGTAATTTTAGAGTTAATAAAAAAACATGATTATTCCTGCTAACTGGGGGCAGCCATTTTGTTTCGTTTTTGTGACGTCCGGTGGGATAGCTTGGGGCGAAGTGACGTCAGCTCCTGACCATCTCCTGTATGTACAGTGTAAACAAAAGCAGTAATTTTCGACAAGGCGCTTCTCTTTGATCAACCTGACTTGTAAAACAGCATAAATGACGTAATAATATAATAAACTATTTAACTAAATATATTTCAAGTTGCATTAACGGAACAAAATGGGGTTATAGTATTTTTCTCTGTTAAATAATCCAAAGGAAAAATGTACACTATTAGGCCTATGGACTTAGATACGTTTTTAACGTGCCCATATACCTCTATGGTTTCGGGCACGCCTACCCCGAGTCCGGCCTCCGATAAGATCGGTGGTCTGACTCGGGGCAGGAAAAACCTAACTAACATAACAATTTAAAACTTTTTTGAATTTTAAGGCCAAAATAATTAATATTAATACACATCAATTAATAATTTTGACTGCGTCCCTAAAAAACAGATATCCCTAGTCTACTTCTAATAAAAAATTAATTTGACGCCATTTTTAATGGGGAGGTCTGAAAAGATATATAATTTACCAATAAAATTATTTAGTCCCCAGAGGCAAGGGGGGTAAGCCTGGCCCACAGAATAGTGATTAATATGAATTACCAATCGTATTTCGGGCCTTGGTGTGACCAGGAGGGGAGGAGGGGGCGGGAAGGGAGGCCGGAACTTTCACTTAACCTACGGCCAAACCGCCTACTACATGGCCCCAAAGATACCTATCCACCGGCATCACCCCCCCCCCCCCGTCCCCCTCCACCCCACCGTGTCCAACCGCAGCTCGATCCAGTCATGGCAATCATTTAGCTATGGAAAAATAAGGTTTTTCATGAAAAGTCACTAGGAGAGTGACTTAACAATTAAAAGGGTAGTCTAGTAATGTGTCGCTAGTAGAGCGACACAGAAGTCTGTTATAGGCAATTCTTGAAGTATTGAAGAAGTTAGTTGGTTGGAAAGTTTTGCATGTTTGTTGTGTAGCCACTTTGACAATGGTATTTTATTTTGTATTGAAAAAAAAAATATATATAGTGCTGGATATACTTATTGCTGGCTTACTGGAATGTGTATTATTACAGGGTGTATACTACCAAATCAAATCCCATAGACGACAATAGTAACATATGTGGCTAAAACTCCTACCTGCAACGTATCAACCGACATAAACGCCACGGATATAAATACTACCACCCCTCACACTTAAAGTGAATCAGAAAAAAATGGGGGTCAAGCTGCTCGTTTCTGAGATAACGGGTAGCGTCTATGACTACTCTAGTTCCGCACAAAATTCGAGTACTTTTTTTTTTACAGGTACCCCATACATGTTTCAAGCACAAGGCTACTTGACACATTGGTACTAGATGAAATAAAATTGCATTTTTTTTTAACCCAGATAAAACTATTATTTTTTACAACCAACACACTCACATTTATAACCAATCACAGGACTTGTGGTGTTCACTTCTCTATCAAAAGTTCGGTGCACCTCGAACTTTGACCCAGCCGGAAGTTATTTGGTCTAGTACTACCTATACTGATAACATACATTTTTCAAAAAGTGTCCAGCTATGTGTCTTTATGACAACCAGGATCTGGTGTATTCTGACATAAACTGACAACCTCACTGAAACTGTTGTTTCTACAGTGCAACCTAATATAATGTACACCTAAAAAAACATATATATTGCATATAGTTTTGTACAAATGCAATATGTCATATTAAACAACAAAATGTTTTAAAATAAAACTCCTGAAGATATTTACTTTCAGTTGGGTGTGTGCACTCAGGTACTATATATATATAGAGACAACAAAGATAGTCAGAGTACCTCTACCCCTTTAAAGAATTCCATTAAAACGCATGCACATGATTGACCCCTAGATTATGAAGACCTTAACAGGCACATCAAAGAAATATCAGTATTAAAAAATACACTGTCTGAGGAAGGAAACACAAACATGACTGTACCTGTATGAAGTAATGACTTAATGTCCTGAACATTAGTGTTGGGAGGAAATCCTGTATGCTGGGTGTGGGTGTCTTCAAGTTACCAGGTGTGGGAATTTCAAATCCATCGGCCATGCTGATTTTCATAATGAACCATGAAAACCATTGGCAGCCACCAATATTCCTGACTATATTTTATTTATAGCCTACTGTAGTTGGAGGTTTTAATAGTTGTGATATCTGGAATTATCATGCAGCTTTCACACATTTATTTTTGATTAATTACTGAAAAAAACTATTTTTAAATGACAAAATTACCCGAACATCTATTTTCTTGCATTATTTTCTAATCCGGATGAATACAATATGTATATTAGATGTATTCCTACAATCTGTAATCCAGCATTTTATTTAGCTAGTAACATTAGGTAATACAGCTTTAACAATAAAATAAATTATCAACTTAATCCAAGACAGATAATCAAATCTGAAAAAATTGGTTCTGAATCTAGTATAAACTCAAAATGCTTTTCATGAGAGCTAACTAAGTGATTATTAAGAAAAAAACATGATCTGGAGATCTAAGTATATGTTTAACAACCTTATTGTTATGTACAAATAAGAATAGAAGGCACAATAGTGACAACAAATTTAATTATGTTTTTGGTAAAGTTTTTCTTCAAATTTACTTAAATTTTTTCATAAAACTACTATTTTGTCTAAAATATAACTTAGCATCCTATAAATATGTCAAAATGACAATAAAAATCAAGTTCTTTACAAATTTGAGTTTTCAGAATTTCATACATAAAAAATTAACAATGTTAATGGAAACTAAAGACATTAACCCACTATTGGCACATGCTATTTTTAATATAAAAATAAATTGCTATTAAAATCTTAGTTCAGGTTGCCTATATATAATACCATATTTAAGAGCAGTTGTATATGGCAAGTCAAATACCATGTAAAAAGAAATTATTGAAATCTTTACAGTATGAATTATAGGCCAAAACCAACTTTTCTTCAGTGCTAACTTTGATTCAAACTCCATTCAGAGCCATGTACAGAGATTATTGTCAAGGTCAAGGTCATTGTGAACTTGCATGGTCGAGTGATGGCTAATTAATCAACCAGTATAGTTTAATTAAATAAAATGACAAAATCATAATATTTTTTATTATGCACTGAATATGTGCTATAGGGTGTATACTACCAAATCAAATCCCATAGACGACAATAGTAACAGAAACTCCTACCTGCAACGTATCAACCGACATAAACGCCACGGATATAAATACTACCATCCCTCACACTTAAAGTGAATCAGAAAAAAATGGGGGTCAAGCTGCTCGTTTCTGAGATAACGGGTAGCGTCTATGACTACCCTAGTTCCGCATAAAATTCGAGTACTTTTTTTTACAGGTACCCCATACATGTTTCAAGCACAAGGCTACTTGACACATTGGTACTAGATGAAATAAAATTGCATTTTTTTTTTAACCCAGATAAAACTATTATTTTTTACAACCAACACACTCACATTTATAACCAATCACAGGACTTGTGGTGTTCACTTCTCTATCAAAAGTTCGGTGCACCTCGAACTTTGACCCAGCCGGAAGTTATTTGGTCTAGTACTACCTATAGAACATTGCAATGTATGACTATTTATCATCCCGCAAAAACCAGGTAGATTGTGTTTCTCTAGTTCTAAGGCTCATTCCTGACGTTACGCGTTAAGTATTACGTAACCACCAGCTCGCCAGAGGGCGTACTCACTGATATGGTACAAAATGGCTGCGCCCGTTATATCTAATAGCCATCACATTTAACCGTTTTATTAATTAACTATACGATTATACTTGTTGATATTAAACAATAATGTGCATTATATATCGTTGAATATGCACGCCAGGCCAAATGCCTTAATTGTCCCTTCCTTTAAACTGCCCTTTCTGGAATTCTGTGACCCACCGTCCCCCCCCCCCCCCCCCCCCCCCACACACACACACACACCCTCCAGCCCTGTAGCAGCCCAAATGGCCCCATGTACCTAAGATGTCTGAATTGGGACAGTTTGGGCTGCTACCCCACCCACACCACCCATTTACAAAATCCTGGATCCGTTTCCTGTAAACAAAATAATTCTGAATTAATTTAGGTGGGTTTTTTTTAATTGAAACCTACTGTTATCACTGTTAAAACAGATCACTGACAGCCACATCTCCTAAATGTTTCTTTTGTATCAATTTATGCTAAATATGCACATCATGATGATACCTTTTTAAGCTCCGGAAGACACGAGTCGACAAATGTTGCTGATCGGGCACACATCGTGGGTTGTAAGTTGTCAGTTTTTTTCAAGGATTAGGCGGTTGTAAATCGTGATAGGAATGTTGATCGCTACTCGGCTGGTGACAACGTAGTCGTATGACAAAAAAAAAAGAAGAAAGAAAAAGCCCATTGTAGCTGGTGTCCTCTGCGAGACTATATGTCAAAATTACCAAATGTTTGATATCCCATAAGCTGTATCCTAACCGGACGCGGTACCGGCCTTGGTGGCGTCGTGGTTAGGCCATCGGTCTACAGGCTGGTAGGTACTGGGTTCGGATCCCAGTCGAGGCATGGGATTTTTAATCCAGACACCGACTCCAAACCCTGAGTGAGTACACCGCAAGGCTCAATGGGTAGGTGTAAACCACTTGCACCGACCAGTGATCCATAGCTGGTTCAACAAAGGCCATGGCTTGTGCTATCCTGCCTGTGGGAAGCGCAAATAAAAGATCCCTTGCTGCTAATCGGAAAGAGTAGCCCATGTAGTGGCGACAGCGGGTTTCCTCTCAGAATCTGTGTGGTCCTTAACCATATGTCTGACGCCATATAACCGTAAATAAAATGTGTTGAGTGCGTCGTTAAATAAAACATTTCTTTCCTTCTTGTGGTGTAGTCGTTAAGCCATCGGACTTAAGGCTGGTGGGTACAGTGTTCGCCTCCCAGTACCAGCTCCCACCCAGAGCGAGTCTAACGACTGGATGGTTAGGCGTAAAGCCACTAGCACTACACCGACGTCTCTCTCACTAACCACTACCAAGTAACTATTAACCTATTGTCCTGGACAGACTGTCCAGGTAGCTGAGAAGTGTGTGCCCAGGACATCGTGCTTGAACCTTAATTGGCTATAAGCACGAAAATCAATCAATACATGTCATCTACTTAAAAGGTGAAATATAAAATACTCCATCGAATCATAAGGAATCTTATATTTATATATTTTTTCGACATGATATCCTCCATCACCCCACCAAAAAAAACCTCTTCAAATACAAACCTTATATTCATTTATTGTTTTGGTTTTGTTCTTTTCTTTAAAACAATACAATTTAATTTTCTGCACTGACTGCAGTTCTGTTTGTCTAGACAGCATTTGTTTCACAATCAATTAAAGCGAAACGGCACTACTGAAAACTACCGGCACAAAAATAAATCAGGAGGTTTATCTTAAATCACCGGGTATTGACCATACCGTGGGATAATGCCCAGTGGCCGGTTTTATTGGCACTAATTCTGACCAGACGGCCGTCGCACTGATTGTCGTAAACTGACATTAAAAAGTTAAATTGCCAATTTCGCATCGAACTCTTGTCAATTCTGGCCACGAGTTAAGAATACGTTCAGAGTCGGCCGACCCTTGCGTATTTATTATATGATTCTGGTATCGTTACTAGACTATAAAATGCTGCTGTACTAGAGATCAATGTGGCTGTTTTGTTGCTGGTGTAAAATAAAGGTATTGGTTTATCGTTAAAGTCTTTTGTGTTTAACGACACACCTGGAGCAGATTGCTTTATTAATCATCGGCTATTGGATGTCGAAGATTTGGTAATTTTGACATATATAGTCTTAGAGAGAGAAAAAAAGGTTGTTTTGTTTAACGACACCACTAGAGCATATTGCTTTATTAATTGTCGGCTATTGGATGTCAAAGATTTGGTAATTTTGACATATATAATATAATCTAAGACAAAAAGATTTGTTTTGTTTAACGACATTACTAGAGCACATTGTTTTATTAATCATCGGCTATTGGATGTCAAAGATTTGGTAATTTTGACATATAGTCTAAGAGAAAAACCGCTACATGTTTTTTCGTTAGTAGTAAGGGATCTTTTATAAAAGTGTGTTTTGTTTAACGACACTACTAGAGTACATTGCTTTATTAATCATCGGCTATTGGATATCAAATATTTGATAATTTTGACATATATAATATAGTCTTATAGAAAAAAGTTTGTTTTGTTTAACGACACCACTAGAGCACATTGCTTTATTAATCATCAGTTATTTGATGTCAAATGTTTTCTAATTTTGGCATATAGTCCTAGAGAAGAAAACTGCTGCATGCTTTTTCGTTATATATATATATATACTGTAGTCTTAGAGAAAAAAGTTTGTTTTGTTTAACAACACCACTAGAGCAGAATGTTTTATTAATCATCGGCTGTTGGATGTCAAACATTGGGAAATGTTGATTTATAGTCTTAGAGAGGAAAACTGCTACTTTTTTCTTTCATTAATAGTAACGGATATTTTATATGCACCATCCCTCAGACAGGGTAGCAAATACAGCGGTCATTGATATTCCAGTCGTGGTGCACTGACTAGAACGAGAAATATCCCGATGGGTCCACTGACGGGGATCGATCCTAGTGGGTCTGAAAATACAAACGATCCGGACACGTGCTTATGAAACTTCAGTGAAGGATGATTTTAATCGGTGATGGAATAGTCAGTAAACATGTTGGCAAGAAAAATTTACTATATAAAAAAATAATATGAGCCGGTTTTCAAATGCACGGATATATGGTGTGTCGCGGGCGTAAAACACAGAAAACCGACGCATAATAAAAAAAACTCCATTCTGTGGTTGTGAATAGCAATCTTTCCATCCGGCACCACGGTTTAGCTATTAGTTTAGATTTTTGACCAAATCAATCATGTGATGTCACGGTTAGAGTTCGAATCTTGTTTGAGCTATAAAACATTTAATACGAATACAGGACTTCCAATATGGATTAAACTCGGTCAAAGCGTCTCCAGGACAGGCGTGCATTAATACCTTAATGAGCCCATGGTTAGCTAGCTCGAGTCACCTATAGCCCTCTCCTTATTGATATGTTGTAGGGGAGGGCTAGAGAGGACTGTGTGTAATACTTCGGCAATCGTCGACGACCAAATGGTAGCCAGCTACTGTGTCTAAAATACACGTTTTCCTAAATGTGATGCCACAGAGTTTTAGGGTGGTCATTCTCGAGGCCAGTGATGATATTAAACTTACATGTTGTTAACCAGTACCAACGTGTCACGAGGACACACGCTTTGCTCTGCGTCAGCACAAGAAAGTACAGCGCAGGTTCGTTTCGCAAAGAGGCGTCGGGTTTCTTCGTGTAGCGTTGGTACTGGTTAACAACATGTAAGTTTAATATCATCACTGGACTCGAGAATAGTCAAACTACAGTTCTGTGGCATCAGATTTAGGAAAACGTGTGTATTTTGGACACAGTAGCTAGCTACCATTTGGTCGTCGACGATTGCCGAAGTATTACATACATTCATCTCTAGCTCTCCAGTACAACATATCAATAAGAGGAGGGCTATTGGTGACTCGAGCTAATGGTTAGCGTGTTAAATAACTGATAATGCCCTTGACATCAGCTTCGCAAGCCAAGGTACCATTTCGTATTGCAAACACACTGCAGTATGCTTGCTATACGAAACGGTTCTTTGACTTGTGAAGATGCCCTGACATTGATTACTGACCTTGATCTTGGCAACAAAGATTGCAAACTATAGTATAGTAGTCACATGCATTTGACACGGTGTTTATTGGTGTTATTAATGCGATATGTTTCTGATACCACCTTCCGGATCGTCCTGGTAATTTGTAAATTGTTTTATCGCATCCTGATCATAATTCCTTTCTATAAAATAATGTTTCCTCATCGCATTAACTATTTCTGTACACACACACACACACACACACACACACACACACACACACACACACACACACACACACACACACACTCTCTCTCTCTCTCTCTCTCTCTCTCTCTCTCTCTCTCTCTCTCTCTCTCTCTCTCTCTCTCTCTCTCTGTAGAACATAATAACTTATAATATTTGCATTTATCTACACAACAAAGAGAAATAATTGTTGCGAACGGGACAATCATTTTCTGGCAATATCTTTCTTTAAAAATATTTTTTACAAAAATGTTATTTATGGGATACATTCCTAACATGGAAGAGCCAAGAATGCCATCAAAAGATTTAAAGGAGCCTTACTTTTTTTCATTATTCTTCATTATTGACTAGTCCCGTCCGGAACATTTCAACATCAAAAGGTTTTAATAACTTTGATCCTGAAGTTATGAAATATCTGATTTCTCTTATTTCTCTTCCTTACAATACTGCTGCTTTCAACTAAGCAAAAAGAAAAATTTGAAACTCTAATATTTTAAAGATATTGGAATTTTAAAACTGACCCGTCCGCAACATTTTATTGCGGATGGGGCATTTAAAAAACTTTTTATTTATTTATATTTGTGTAACTGCCTAAATACCATCACTAAGCATTAGTTTGTTTTGTTTAACGACATCACTAGAGCACATTGATTTATTAATCATCGACTGCTGGATGTCAAACATTTGGTACTTTTAACGCATAGTCTTAGAGAGGAAACCCGCTACATTTTCCGATTTGTAGCAAGGGATTAGCACATGCCACGACTTTCAATGTGCCAGTCGTGGTGTACTGGCTGGAACGAGATACGGCCCAATAGGCTCACAGACCGGGATCAATCCTAAACCAATCGCGCATCAGACGAGCGCTTTACCTCTGGGCTATGTCCCGCCCTCTCCAGGCATTAGACAAGGAAATGTATTTGATATAAACACCATTTAAAACACGCATTTATAATGCTCAGACATTTACAAACAAGACAAATAGTTTTGCTTATAGAAATTATAGAAATTATGTATCATTAATAACATATAGTACTGACATTGTTTACACTTTATTTGATGTTTTAGTTGCTGTGGGTGTGGGTGTAGGTGTGGGTAATTTATGGTATGTTTCCATCAGATAACTGTGGCATAAAAGCACGCCTGTCGTGGGAACAACCTCTATCTTCGCCTCTGACTTTTAGATGTTCACTGGCAGTTTTTATGTATGGTAGGAAATTGTTTCATCACTAAAAGTCAATATCTTTGTTGATGTTGTTTTGTTTTTAACATATCTACCTAGGAATATTATTATGTTATCGTTATTCAATTCAAACTAGCTTTACCTAAAACTGATGCGCTGAGATGGACAACTAATCGGTCGCAGGAGTTGTATACGACGAGAATCGGGTTGTAAGCTCGAGTGATCAGCCTAACAACTGGACAGTCGTAGAAGTCGTGATGCTCAGACAAGTGTGGAAAACGTGCTAAATACTGATGGTCAACAAACGTGCTGTTTTATATAAGATATGGTCTCACTACATAGAAGTCATCTGCCATTGAAACCCATGTTAAATTGCCCAACGTCAAATGAAGATTGACAATAGAACGGGTTCTCGTTGGCACTAACAACATACACCATTGCGAACATACATTATATAAGTAATTATTTTCATTTCCGTATCATTTTTTGCTATATGACAGCATCTGGCTGTAGTACCGATCCGAAAAGGTGGTTCATTAACCGATTCACTCTGGCTGTCTTTTGCGCTAAACACCCATGTCCCAAAAGGTCAATGCACAATCTTACAAAATAACATGGGCAAAATACAGCCAGAAGGCTTACCATTAAACACACATATTGTTTTAATTCTTCACTATTTCCTGGAAGTGAATATGTAAACCATAACATGTGTCACAATAAGGAACTATAGTGGACCGTGGTGGATGAACTCTCACCCGGAAGTCAACTGTGTAGTGAGACCTACGGCATTATTAAAATATTAATAGCATTTACATATAGTATTGTTATTGACATACGCCAGTTTGGTTGCAATTTATTGATGTTTTAGCTGTTCAGTGGCACTTTTTAGGTATAATGCCAAATTGTCCCGTCCGCGACAAGTTCATCTGTCCTGTCCGAAAAAAAAAAAAAATTCCAGTATCTGTGTTGGTTTTTTTTTTTTTTTTTTTTTTTTTTTTTTTTAAAGTTAACATATCTAGCTAGGAACATTATTCAGTTATCTACTGATATAATTCAATAATTACCACCTTTAGTAACAGAAGAACCTTTTAATGTACAGACACCATCACTCACAATTGATGACACTGTTCTGTTATATTCCGCAACGGTGATAAAAACAACTGTATTAGCCATATGAAATAGTATTTACACGATTTCGTTTGCTTATTACAATATCTGTGGTATGCATTAAATGTATGTCTAATAGAAAGTTTTTATCATAAATACTAATAAAAATAGCAATGGTTGAAGGATGCGAATGTTCCGTCCGTAACAAAATTAATACCAAGGAATGACCCTTTAATTTACTTTTCGCGAAATAATAGTACCAATTGGCCAGTTATTGCCAGATATACTTTAGACATTAGATTCTGAAGGGGCTAAACAAAATAGCCCAAAGGTAGGTAAGGCGTTGTATACAATATTTCTTTTCTTGATCAGTCTTAAGGTGATTACAACCACCTATTGGGCGCCATTATTAATAAACATTTCCGGTGCAAGATAAACATTCCTAGTGGACAAACATAAATACATCCAGTCGAATAACACGACCCTTGAGCGTTGCGTTCCATGTTATAAACAAATCCAAATTTTAAAGTAGCACATTTCAAAAGCTACTGAACCTTGGACCATTGCTACACGCGCCTGTTTTGTTTTCTAAGTGTCTTTTAAATATTGCTGACTTTGTTTTTTCTCCCTCCCGCAGAGGAGAGCTAATAAACACTAGATAACTCTGTTCTGTTACTGTTTGTCAGACCTGGTCAGTGGAAAATAGAATTAAGTAGAATCAATATATTTATCTGAACAAAATTCAATCATGCCTCGAGGAAAACAATATCTCATTCTGACTGTAAGCTGTATTACAGATGATCCCATTTTATTTAAGCAGTTACCGTGAAAATGAAAATGCTAAAGCCGAAAGTGCGTGATTTGATCAACCATTTTACTATGATAGAAGGCTCATTTTGCCGTGAGGACATTTGAACCTGACAGTTAATTTGCCGACGTTGGAATGGACGCGTTTCTCTGACCGCGGCAAGTGGTGTTAATATGTCCATAGAAAAGATTTCCTTTTGTGTCGAACATTGTACGTCCAGCTTCAGCATTTGACGTCTGTATATCGAAACATATCAGAAGTGTCCACCGTTACCTCCAAGAGAGTTCAGCATATCAGTCATATACCGAACTAAAGATACAGTCCTGAGTTTGCTTGCTTTGAAGGATGTTTACGACCTACAGAGCCTCCTTGATGACTAAACTTGCACATTAAAGATATCCGTCGGTGGGCCCATTAGGGCTATTTCTCGTTCCAGCCAATGCACCACGACTTGTATATCAAAGACAGTGGTATGTGCTATCCTGTCTATGGGATGGTGTATATAAAAGATCCCTTGCTGCTAATCAAGTTTTTGACATCCAATAACCGATGATGAATAAATCAATGTGCTCTAGTGGTGTGGATAAACACAACAAAGTTTTAAGACATATTTTCTAAATTACAGGAATACATGTATACGTAAAACATGTAAGTATACAAAGTTATCGTGTTTGACCAGAGGTCATAATTCACAGTTAGATGATAACATTTCCAAAACCATTATTTGTCCCAGCACCGAGACTTGAACACGACAATTTCTTAAAGGGACAGACCCTAGTTTCAGCCCATGAAAATGCACACTAAGTTTAGTTAATCTACAAACCTGTAACACAATTGGATAAAGTTACAACTAAGTGAAACATGAGTCTCTGACTTTGAAATGGTGAAATACCCTCTAAAAATAGACTAAAACTCGACTCCATATCTGTCACTTCTCAGACGCATACGCGTTTTTAAAAATATGCCAAATGCATTTTGTGATATTAAAAAAAACAGGATGGCCAAAAACACTTCGAATGTACGGAAATGAATAAAGTAGACTGACAGACTAAGACAGTAAAATCTAAGAAAAGTATGATTTCAGAAACGGCTCTAATAGTAAAAAAATATGCCTTAGTGTTTAAAAACTAGGGTATGTCCCTTTAAATCGTTAAACAGAATCTGGGGGAAATATTCAGATCTACGACATTAATATGTCACAGAATGAAGTGTCTAATATGTGGCATTATAGCCTATGTATGGAGCAAAAAAACAACCCAAAAACAAACCCTTAATAACGAAACCCGGGCTATAAACCCATTATCGGCAAGGGATCTTTCACATGCACTTTCCCATAAAGACAGGCCTCGGTGGCGTCGTGGTTAGACCATCGGTCTACAGGGTGGTAAGTACTGGGTTCGGATCCCAGTCGAGGCATGGGATTTTTAATCCAGATACCGACTCCAAACCCTGAACGAGTGCTCCGCAAGGCTCAATGGGTAGGTGTAAACCACTTGCACCAACCAGTGATCCATAACTGGTTCAACAAAGGCCATGCTTTGTGCTATCCTGCGTGTGGGAAGCGCAGATAAAAGATCCCTTGCTGCCTGTCGTAAAAGTAGCCTATGTGGCGACAGCGGATTTCCAGGATGACTAAAAACACTTCGAATGTACGGAAATGGATAATCTAAACAATAAAGTATGACTTTAGTTATCAAAAACGGTTCTAATAATAAAACATATGCCTTAGTGTTTAAAAACTAGGGTATGTCCCTTTAAAAAGAGCCATTGCTAGTCTGACTTCATAATCTGGGAATCCTTACGAAAACGGAACATTTTCGAGCAATATCCAAACAACGGTTCAATCGGATCCGATAAATAAACGTTACGGACATAATATTACATGTGTCGGTCTTCGTTAAAAAAGCATTGGCTCGAAATCATCCGTAGGTCTAATCGCGTGTGTTTTTCCGACGATAAAGGGAAGCAATAAACGAACCGTTTACGGATACTTGTTTCATTAGATCCAAGACCTCCCATAATCATTTAGGAATAACTGACATCTTTTGTGCAATCTAACGCATTTCATGGTCATTCGAGAGGTGGGACGTAGTCCAATGGTAAAGTGCTCGCCTGATACGCGGTCGGTCTAGGATCGATCTCCGTCGGTGGGCCCATTGGGCTATTTTTCGTTCCAGCCAGTGCGCCACGATCCTTTCTGTAGGATGGTGCATATAAAAGATACCTTCATACTAATAGAGCAATGTAACGGGTTTCCTCTCTAAGACTACATGTCAGAATTACCAATTGTTTGACATGAAATAGCCGAGGATTAATAAATCAATGTGTTCTAGTGGTATCGTTGAGCAAAACATACTTTAACTTTTCCTGGTTATTCGTGTAAGTGTTTCAAGGTATTTACACAAAAGAGGAACAACCCCCTCCCACACCCCCACACCCCACCCCCAACCCCCACCCCCAGAAGAGCAACTCATCTAGTTACGGCCATGGACATTTAACAATAGAAATCATGAGATCACATACATACAGTACACGAGGCTAATAAAATTAAACACAGATTGATGTTGCCAATGCAACGATTTAACCCTTTACGAACTACAAAAAAAAAAAAAAATACGAAGAATATGGATATCGCCATCGCGGCGTGTTTATTGTGTTTATATAAAAACTGGTGTAGTTTATCTTCAATGAGAAAGGTATTTACATTACGCGTCTGCGCGAGGTAAATTGACTCGAGATAATTGAGCGGGTTCGACAGAAGGCAGCAGTCGATACAGGCAGTAACAGCATGTGAAGCCGATCGTAGACACAGCTGTTGCGGAGGAGGCCGTAACTCAAAGCTGCCGTCTCTAGAATAGTTTAATATTTAAAATAGGTAATTAACTTTTGTTATATATTCGATATATTTCGATAATCTTTACATCTTATTTACAATCTCGTTATCTTCTCTCTCTCTCTCTCTCTCTTTCCCCCCCCCTCTACTAGTATCAGTTTCTGTATACCCTTCTCTGTTTCTCTGTGTGTATCTGTCTATTTTCTTTCTCCAGTCTACCCCCTCCCCCCTCTCTCCCCCCTCTCTCTCTCTCTCTCTCTCTCTCTCTCTCTCTCTCTCTCTCTCTCTCTCTCTCTCTCTCTCTCTCTCTCTCCACTCTCTTGGCTCTCTCTTTCTTTCTCTCTATGTCGATATATTTCTGCCCCTCCATCTGTCTGTGTGTCTCTCTCACTCTCACAATCAATCTTTTGCCTCACTCTGTTTCTCTCTCTCTCTCTCGCTCTGTTTCTCTCTCTCTCTAACTCTGTTTCTCTCTCTCTCTCTCTCTCTGTTTCTCTCTCTCTCTCTAACTCTGTTTCTCTCTCTCTCTCGCTCTGTTTCTCTCTCTCTCTCGCTCTGTTTCTCTCTCTCTCTCTCTCTCTCTCTCTCTCTCTCTCTCTCTCTCTCTCTCTCTCTCTCTCTCTCTCTCTCTCTCTCTCTCCACTCTCTTGGCTCTCTCTTTCTTTCTCTCTATGTCAATATATTTCTGCCCCTCCATCTGTCTGTGTGTCTCTCACTCTCACAATCAATCTTTTGCCTCACTCTGTTTCTCTCTCTCTCTCTCGCTCTGTTTCGTGTGTGTCTGTGCCGTGCGTGTGTGTGTGTTCGTGTTCATCTCTCTCTTTCTCTCTCTCTCGCTCTCTCTCTCTCTCTCTCTCTCTCTCTCTCTCTCTCTCTCTTCTCTCTCTCTCTGTCTGTGTGTGTGTGTGTGCGTGCGTGTGTATCTCTCTTTCTCTCGCTCACTCGTTTCACTCAAATAACTGAACACAATTATTAGTAGCTGGTTTTGTTTTTTTAAACGGGAGGCGATTCTTCAGAGAAATACAGGACAATAACATCATTTGTAAAACAAAGCGAACTAATAGTGAACCTATAGCGGTCTGTCGTGTAATCGTCCCATTGTGGAGTCATACATTCGGGAGACACCCATAATTGCACCTGTGAAGCGGGTGAAACCGTGTATGTGGTCTCACACCTTCCCACTGAGCCCAGCAGGGCTTTCTCGCTGGTACCCCACCCCCTCCCTTGATGACTACAACTTAGTATCTCGCTTGAAGTATATTTCCGCACATCTAGAGTGGCCATGGAGTGAATTTGAATTCTGAAAGCTTAATCAACTAAAAATTAGTTCAACACTCCCCCAAACCCAAAATTTTAAATAAATCTTATCCGGAGTAAAAACAAAAATATGATCTGTCAAAGTGTTCTGGATTGTCAAAAAATCGTGTCAATTTAATTAGATGTAGTTATCATGAAACTAGTCTATCATCAAATTTTGGCGCGCGTGCAGAGACACATTATCGTCAGCTACAACGCGATAACGGATGGTTTTTTCATTGAATACCCCACATAGTTCCGTCCGTCCCGTAAACGTCCATCAACGTCCATCACCAACATCCAGTTATAGGTATAACAGTACACATTCAAATAACATCCGGCTGGGCACCAAAGCTCGAGGTGCCCCAACTTTTGATTGAGCAGTTAATACCACCAGTCTCCCTGTCATTGGTGATAAATTGTCGATTTGATACGCTGCAGGTAGAAATTTAGCCCCCCCATCTATGTTTACTATTGTTGTCTATGATTTAATTTGGTGGTTATACTTCCTACAACGACAGATGTACTATAAATAATCTAGACAGGAGCTCTGCGTTTCAACTAACGTCACAATGTTATAAGGAACTGGATCTTTAACGGAACATGGATCTTAACGACAACTGCGATGTCAGGGCTGATGGATGGATGGATAGGGCGACGTAAATAGAGCTTGAAGGCTTAGCGCTAGTGCTCCATAACAGAAGGGTTGGGAAGAACGGAAGAGATAAAATACGTTCAGAATCTTGTTACGGTGGGCAGACGTGCCGACAAAAGGAATACACTTGCTGATTGTTTCCTGTGTTTACGCTACTGATTTTATGTATTGTTTTGACAGGCAACCTTAACGCTACTTACAGCCATATTGTATATGGTTTCGAGGAGTTGTAATCTTGGTGTATGGGATTCGGATCTGGCGATGGAGTTTGGGCTGGGGGTTGGGAGTCCGAGTCCGTAACGTTTCACTAATCCTAGGGGGAATGTTTTTGGGGAATTTGATTCGGTCATAGGCTTTCTGCTAGCCCGCGTACTCTGACGGTAAGAGAGCTAGACGGACATTTGGACAGTTAGAGGACGTTGTTAACTGTCCAACTGTCCGTCTAGCTCTCTTACCGTCAGAGTACTCAGGTTAGCTTTTTGCCATAAAATAATTAAAGGGTACGTAATAAAAACAAAGTAGATCATAAGTGCCCCTACTAGGTGGTTATGGGTTTGAAATAATTTGAAAATGAACATTGCATTTCATTAATTTTGATAAATTTTAATCAGCAGAAACCCTGGGTCACCTCCCCTCCCCTCCGCTTCTCCAGATCATTTCCTCCCTTTCTCCAATTAATTATACCTCATATATTAACTAAAATCAATAGACTCAGCAATTAGAAATGGAGAAGTCGGTTGTTTGAAGTCAGCTGTCTGAATCCTATTTGGGGCGGGACGTAGCCCAGTGGTACAGCCGCACTCGCTCGATGCGCGGTCGGTGTGGGATCGATCCCCGTTGGTGGGCCCATTGAGCTATTTTTCGTTCCAGCCAATGCACCACGACAAGTATATCAAAGGCCGTGGTATGTACTACCCTGTATGTGGGATGGTGCATATAAAAGATCCCTTGCTGCTAATTGAAAAGAGTAGCCCACGAAGTGGCGACAGCGGGTTTCCTCTCTCAATATATGTGTGGTCCTTAACCACATGTCTGACCCCATATAACTGTAAATGCAGTGTGTTGAGTGCGTCGTTAAATAAAACATTTCTTTCTGAATCCTATCTAGCAGTTATAATTGACTGCAAGATTGCCTATGCTGCCAATGATTTACCAATGACTGAGATTGATAAATCGACTCAAGATACTTGACTTGTTTTATTTAACGACACCACTTGATCACATTGATTTATTAATCATCGGCTACTGGATCAGAGGCGGATCTAGGAGGGGGGGGGGGGGCAGGGTTCCGCTCCCCCTAAATTTTACGATAGTTATAATTTTATTTTATATTAATTTTCAATTGTTTACGACCCCCCCCCCCCCTCCAAACCTCCCCCAAAGTTCCCTTGGCATTCCACCTCATGTCACTGGGGCCCCCCTAAATGGAATGTCTGGATCCGCCATTGTGGGTGTCAAACATTTGACAATTTTGACAAATAGTCTTAGAGAGGAAACCCGCTACCTTTTTCCATTAGTAGCATGGGATCTTTTGTATGCACCATACCACAGACAATGTGCTATAGTGGTGTCGTTAAACAAAACATTTTTTTTTTTTTTACTTTTAATTTCTTTTATTGTTCATTATACGTTTGTGATGTCCTAACCAAAATGTCTTCGTCTCCGTGATTCATGTGTGTGACGTCTTTAAACAGAAAAAAAAGTATTTCTTTATTAGACAGTATCGACAGTTTGAGATAAGAATAGTGGTGAAAGACGAACGGGAATGTTTGATTGACGACCATGACGGATAAGAAAGAAATGGACATTGGGACTTTGTAGTTTTCTAGTTAGATTGAAAACCTGACCCCCTGGTGGCAGGTTAGTTGAAATCCGTCACATTTTTTTTATTGCTTGTTATTTTATTTCCGACACATTTACTTATGGAAGTGATTTATGTAACTCTCGAGATTTATGATCGTTCTTGCCTATAATAAATCGAGCCCCAGAGGTTTCCTCTGTACCGATTTAACACGTACGGAATGTCATGTTTATAGCCAATGACGTGAGTGTGCGGATTGTATAGTTATGACTGATATGTTTGTAAGTGTTTTTGATACTTTGAAAAAATATATTAAAATGACATTGTACATTTTAATATATCATGGGATTGAGATATGAATTCTTCAACACCAATAAAGATACAAAAGTTGTCGAACGAAAGTGACGGTATTCATTCGTTTAAACGGATTCAATTCATTTATTTCAGAGTATCTACTTTAGAGAGCTGTCTCGCCCACGACGCCCAATTCTTCAACATCGTATAAGGAAAGCTTAAATAGTATTTGATTGTAACACAATTAAAGTAACAGACCCTAGTTTTTAAACTCTTCGACGTAGCTTTCACTATTAGAGCCGTTTTTGATAATTGAAATAAGATGTTACTAAGATTGTATTGTTTAGATTACCCATTTCCATACATCTGAAGTGTTTCTGGTCATCCTGGTGTTTCTAATTCAACGAAATGTATTTTTCATATGTGTACGTCTGAGAAGTAACGGTTATGAAGGCGAACTTTTAAAGTGTGTTTTCCTGTTTCAAAATGCTGGATCCGCCCTTGCCCTGATTGTTTTTCTGCCCTGCTACCACTTCCTGGTTACTTCAGACACAGTCCTGGTTAATGACAATACTAAAGCCGTTTTACGGAATCTTAGTTCCATTCATTCATTCGTTCGAGCCCCGTTGGTGGGCCCATTCGGCTATTTCTCGTTCCAGCCAGTGCACCACGACTGGTATATCGAAGGTCGTGGTATGTGCTATCCTGTCTGTGACATAGTGCATATAAAAGATCCCTTGCTACTAATGGAAACATGTAGCGGGTTTCCTCTCTATGACTGTGTCAAAATGACCATATATTTGACATCTAATAGCCCATGATTAATAAATCAATGTGCTCTAGTAGTGTCGTTAAACAAAACATATTTTTTTCCAGTCATTCGTTTTAACTTATTCATGCACAGGCATGCTTAATAACAGTACTAAAATCCGTTTTACAGCATTTCAGTTCCATTCATTCATTCATTCATTCATTTCAACTTATTTTTGTGCTTATATCCAATTAAGGTTCAGGCACGCTGCCCTGGGCACCCATCTTAGCTAACTGAACTGTCATTAGTTATTAGTTGTTAGTGAGAGAGAAGAGGGAGTAGTGATCTTACACCTACCTACTGAGTCGTTAAAACTCGCTCTGGGTGGGAGTCGGTATCGGGCTGCGAACCCAGTACCTAACAGTCATATGTCCAATGGCTTAACCACGACACCACCGAGGCTTCAATTCCAAATGCAATGACGGACTCCATGTTTGAAGTATTAGGGACACGACTTCCTGATCAAACAGCATGCTTTAAAAAACGATAGCTCAAATCATGCATGTTTAGTTATTCCGAAGTTCACCTGCTTGTCACAGACTGTAATTACCGTTCCTGACTGCGACCTTTAAAAACGACGGGAAATACATCATCATCATACTGAGCTTGGCTTTCTATGTATGGGAAGATCAATATAACCACATGTTACAAAAACATGCATCTGTGTTTTATTAGTCAAGTAAAGGACATAAGAGATTAGTCAGTTGATTATTGTAATCAGTGTTACGTGTATATCAATGTTACGTAGATAGAC
Organism: Gigantopelta aegis; assembly: GCF_016097555.1. Lineage (NCBI taxonomy): Eukaryota > Metazoa > Mollusca > Gastropoda > Neomphalida > Peltospiridae > Gigantopelta > Gigantopelta aegis. Next base: position 62,726,359 of record NC_054706.1, read on the forward strand.
GGTCATTTTGATTATTGTGCCGGCCTCGATTGTGCAGTTGTTAAGCCACCAGACTTAAGGCGAGTTTTAACGTCTCAGTTGGGAGGTTTCAGCCACTACACCAACGTCTTTCGCACTAAACACTGACAAGTAAACATCAATTCACCGTCCTGGTCAGACAGACCAGAAAGCTGAGGTATGTGCCAAGTTCAACGTGCTTGAACCTTAATTGCACGTAAGCATGGAAATCAAGAGGCATTGCAATGATTATCTCGGTCACAGGAAATGCAAAGACATCAGCCCCAAGTTCAGCCAGCAAACGTTTCGCTAACGTTCGCGAACTATTTGATTGGTTCCCAACGTGGCCATTTGGTTTACCGTGAAGCGCACAAACCAGTCTGCCGGACGTTTTTTTCCGCTCGGCCTGGCTGACCAGCCCTGGTACTCCTTATAAGACGAGGCATGCTCGGGAGGACGAACTAGACTGGTTTTTGCTTCTATGCCGAGATGAATCTCACATAATAGAAGACGGTTGTACCAGTCAAAAATAAAATAAACACTTGCTCATTTTTGACGTATAGTCTTAGGGAGGACACCCGCTACATTTGTTCATTAATAGCAAAGGATCTTTTATATGCACCATTCCACAGCCAGGATAGCACATACCATAGACTTTGGTATACCAGTCATGGTGCACTAGCTGGAACGGATCCATGTAAGATTCCACTTTATTCACTTAATACCTTGATGGAGGGATTGTAGTACTGATTATCAGATAATGTATGGGTCATAGTTTGGTTGATATTATAATGTTTTAACCACATACGAGGGCGGGACGTAGGCCAGTGGTAAAGCGTTCGATTGACGCGCAGTCGGTCTAGGATCGATCCCCGTCGTTGGACCCATTGGGCTATTTCTCGTTCCAGCCAGTGCTCCACAACTGGTGTAACAAAGGCCGTGGTATATGATATCCTGTCTGTGGGATGGTGCATATAAAAGATCCCTTGCTGCTAATCGAAAAAGAGTAGCCCATGAAGTGGCGACAGCGGGTTTCCCCTCTCAATATATGCGTGGTCCTTAACCATATGTCTGACGCCATATGACCGAAAATAAAATGTGTTGAGCGCGTCGTTAAATAAAACATGAAACCACATACGTTAACATTGTCGCCTATGGGATTTGATTTGATATAATACAACCTATAAGACGGAATAAAGCTTTCGATTTAAACTGTATGGTCTTGCTATTCTGGTCCACTCTCTTATCAAGCCCACCCCTGGATTGACAGACATGGAATGTACCACGGACTTACTAACTGATACAGATATACCTTCAGTTTATTAATTCTGCTTTTAACACTTGTGTAAATGAAGGGTAACAAAAATATCTGACGAGTTTCGGTTTTTTGTGTGCAAACAGCGTGTTCTAGAATCAGTGTTTCATGGGGTTCCGTTACGTAATACTGTGTTCTGTATCTACGGCTATTACATGTTGAAACAACGGTTCGCAAGGGAATTGTATATTGTGTTTTCAGCTCGCCGTGTTGCTAGGCGGTCGGTCACTCTTTGAACTTCGAAACGAGTTCAATGGGCACGTCGCTTGACGTCATATAAATGTCACTATTTCTCGCTCTAGCCAGTGCACCACGACTGATATATCAAAGGCCGTGGTATGTGCATATAAAAGATCCCTTGCTACTGCTGGAAAAATGTAGCGGGTTTCCTTTCTAACACTATATGTCAGAATTACCAAATGTTTGACATCCAATAGCCGATGATTAATAAATCAATGTGCTCTAGTGGTGTCGTTAAACAAAACAAACTTTAACTTATAAGTGTCACGCAACTGTTGTTTTTTACACAGCCGAGCATACAATTATTATAATAAAATATTGGTAGTAAAAACGCCACAAGCATTTAACAGAGACATTACAAACATAGATGATGATGAGATGAATGGTGAAGCCACAGTATTTCCATTTCGGTATGGGACTACTTGACAGGGTCCTGCTTGCTGTAAGTCGAGCAATCTCGGTATCACCCGAGCCCGGGGTACACGGAACAGTGTATGCCGGGTAATCATCCCCCATGTGGGGTCATGCACTCAGGAGACACACCCATAATCGCACCCATGAAGTGACTGAGCCTAGCGGTGCACTCACTCTGGGTTGGAGCCGGTACTGGCATAAAAAAAATCTCACATTTTCTCAGGTGGGATACGAACTCGGTACCTACCAGCCTCAAGTCCGATGGTATAACCACTACACCACTGAGGCTGGTGAATATATAAATTTTAATATTAATAAAGTCCATTTTCTTCCTTGAAAGAAGAGAACCGCGTTTGTAACGCCATTCATAATACGAATAGTTTTTTTTAAATCACACCTTGAAATATCAACAACAAAAAAGGGGGGAGCAATCTTAGAATACATTTTTACGACGGAAATCCGGAAATCTGATTCCGTAAATGAAAACCACGAAAACCGAATTAGATTCCTTTAACCTAATAATAATCTTTAAAAAAAAAAGAGAAAAAAAACATTTAAAAAAAGAAGAAAAAGAAGAAGAAAACCGCCCCAGCGACTGAGTGAGCCAGATATCCAATATTCAGCAGAAACAAATCTAATAGAAATACAATTTCCACGTTCAGAAAATAATTATATTATAAAATTTTATTAGAATCAAATATTGAATTAATTAAAAAAATGAAGCCAATTAAATTGAAGTCTTGTGACGAAAAATTAGATCAAAAATTCTATATGCAGAATTCAAATCTGTCTTGGTTGTTGTTGTCTCCCCGGGTTTTTTGGTTTTTTTTTTTGATGTGCGTGTGTGTGTGAGAGAGAGAGAGAGAGAGAGAGAGAGAGAGAGAGAGAGAGAGAGAGAGAGAGAGAGAGAGAGAGAGAGAGAGAGAGAGAGAGAGAGAGAGAGAATTTACATGGAAGTAGAAAACTTTATAATGCTAGAGTCAGACCATCAGCTGTCACGACGAAGTTGGCCAACTCGACGGTTGTTTTGTAATTCCCCCACTCTCAACTTACGAGTGTTTTATTTCAAGATAGCTACGGGGATTGAGTCCTCTTAACATTGTGTATCCTTACAGCTGTGATTCCAACAAAATAAAAAGGAAAATGGATTTGCTCAAATAGTAGTGTGATGCCTTCAGTGCCAACAGGAACCGGCGTTTCGGTGTATGTACAGGCGGTGCCCGACAGTTCTAATAACAGACTGAAATTATATTTGGCAGGCTGACAGGTTGGCAGCTTGTTCTAACGTAATTACATGGACATATGACCCTTCTCTAAAACCCATTAAAACTAGGGATCACAGTCATAGGGTGCGGGACGTAGCCCAGTGGTAAAGCGCTCACTTGATGCGCGATCGGTGTGGGATCGATCCCCATCGGTGGGCCCATTGGGCTATTTCTAGTTCCAGCCAGTGCACCACGAAGGCCGTGGTCTGTGCTATCCTGTATGTGGGAAAGTGCATATAAAAGATCCCTTTCTGCATTAGGAAAGATGTAGCGGGTTTCCTCTGATGACTACGAGTCAGAATTACCAAATGTTTGACATCCAGTAGCCGATGATTGATTAATCAATGTGCTCTAGTGGTGTCGTTAAACAAAACAAACTTCTTAATAGCCATAGACTAGCGTGTTCGCCGGAGGTACGTGTGTTGTAGGATTAAACCATCTCAGTGGACCTATTATCTGATATTGTCCCCATTCCAGCTAGTGCCTCACTACTGGTATATCAAAGGCCGTGGTATGTCCTGCCTATGAGAAAGTACATATAAAAGATCCCTTGCTGCTAATGAAAACATTTAGCGGGTTTCGTCTAAGACTTCGTGTAAAAAAAAAAATCAAATATTGGACATCCAGTAGCCGATGATTAACATATATCAATGTCCTCTACTTGTGTCGTTAAACAAAACAAACTTTAAATTTTCATAGTCATCGACATTAACCAGAAGTCATTAAAAATAGTCCATGGATACCCAGCAGCCAATGAAGGATTTTTTTCTTAAGGAACTGCAACTTTTAAATGTATTAACAAGCATTATATTTGAGTCGTCCGTAGAAACACCTAGTCTACCAAATATTACATTTCACCATTAAAAGAAAATAGTGTAGTTTATATTCATCAGTCTCATAAACTAATAAATACGGTCGGTACTTTCCGCCTCTCAAACTAATGAATACAGTCAGTACTTTCCATTCCCAGTCTGGAGCTCGACGCGGTAAGACGTGTTTGTTTCGCTTGTGCACACTGCACGTGCTCGTTTCGACAGTCTGCACCACCAGGTTGGATTCTTTTTTTAGCGAGATTCCTTGTCTCCGCGTCATTTCTCCGTCTGACTATGTTGACTTGTTTTTTTCGTGACTCATATGACGGCCATTCTGCAGAACGCCACGGTTGTTCGCGTTTAGTCTCTACATGTCCGAGCCTGTCCTAGCAGCACTGGAATATTGACCGCCCCACTCTAAGAAGAAATGGGAAGCAGGGTCGGCCCCTACTACACTTTTCTAGACTTTACTTTGTTTTATTGTGATACCATCTCGTATCCTCCGAAGCCGGGTCCGTCCGCACCACTATACCAACCCATGATGACTGGACTATACCCTAGTCTGATTCTCTCGTTCAGACGGATCCGGCTTCTCAAGATCTGTATTTCAGCACAGCACCATACCTTCAACGTCTAACGACTGTCAATCTAGGGGTTTTCTTGACGGGATGCAACCCATCTCGTTCCTACAAGCTGTGCACCCTAACGGCCTTATTTATTTTTGGACTGTCCTTCTAAAATGCTCCAAATTATATAAATATTCGGCCGAGCAGTCAATTCTTTTTATTTTTGGCTTGCAACTTTTTTTTATTTTATTTATTCTATTAACTTTTTTACTAATTGTTATTTTCAAAATTCTGCCCATCTTCAACACTACCCCCCCCCCCCCCCCCTCCCATGTCAGGCCACCGATCTTATCTAATTTCCTTTTGACCACTAGATCTAATCTAGCGACCAAATTTAATGAGTAGAATTTTCTTTATTAATTATATTAATTAGAGATGCGCATCAAAATTTTAAAGTCCCACTATTTAATTTTTGGATGTAAATTTCAAAATTGTCCCCTTAATTTTTTTCTGTCACGGGACAAGCCCCTGGCTATCCAGAGACAGGCCTCGGGACGTACATGCTCGAAACTCTAGTGGTATATGAGCATGTAAACATTATTCGCACTCGCACTCCAAAGTAATGAATACGGTCGGTACTTTCCGCCTCCCAAACTAATGAATACGGTCGGTACTTTCCGTGTCCCAAACTAATAAATGCAGTCAAACAAAAATCAAATAAAAAAATAAATTTAAAAAAATCAATAAATACAGTCAGTAATTTCCACCTCCCAAACTAGTAAATATTACCGTTACTTTCCGCCTCCCAAGTTAATAAAACGGTCGGTACTTTCCGCCTCCCCAACTAATAAATAGTGTCGGTACTTTCCGCCTCTCAAACTAATAAATACGGTCGGTATTTTCCTGCTTCCAGACGCGATTAAATCCAGACAGCCTCTATTTTGTTTCAGCATTCCCACTAAGAGAGTTATATCTCCGTGAACTTCCAGTAATTAGAGTACAGTCCATTACCCACGAACATAAACGCTACTACGTCATCTCAGTCAAATAAATGACGTACGTATGTTAATAGACTTTATTAACGATATTTAATATTTTCGGAAGGATACACAGGTTAATATACAGAACAATCGTGTAAAAGTCCAATACCCGATGTCTACTTTCTTTTTTCTTTTTTCTTCTTTTTTTGGGTGTGTGTGAGGAGGAACAAATCACGCAATCAGAATACACCAGGGATATCACAAAACCGCTGTCTAACAATGGCGTCGAATTGATTTGGTGATTTGAGACGAAATTGATAGTTGGCGAGCCTCTACTGATACAGTAAAACACCGGTTTATATTTTCGATATTAGGTGCCGGGTAACCAGTGATATGGTTTCGCCGAAACGTAATTAATCATCGCCGATTTATGGTACATGGTGGTATTCTCTAGGGAAGCCACTGCAGGCAGCCACAAGTGGCGAGGCACATTCAGAGATTTGCGAGAAATAATCGCAATTAACCCACAAGTCCACTTGATAGGGAAATAGTGAAAGCAATTCGTTTCCGAACGACAGACCCGAGATGGGTTGACGTGATTGAGTCCTACTAAACTGACAAAGCAAGATAGGAATGCTGTATGACCCACGTGTTTTACTCGACAAGAGGCCTTGCCGGACACTGGTTTTAGTTTGTGTGGTGATGTCGTGGTTAAGCCATCGGACATAAAGGCTGGTAGGTACAGGGTTCGCAGCCCGGTACCGGCTCCCACTCGGAGCGAGTTTTAACGAATCAATGGATAGGTGCAAGACCACTACACCTTCTTCTCTCTCATTAACAACGAATCACTAACAACTAACCCACTGTCCTGGGTAGACAGCCCAGATAGCCGGTGTGTGTGCCCAGGACAGTGTGTTTGAACCGTAATTGGATATAAGCACGAAAATAAGTTGAAACGAAATGAAAGTCTGTGCATGTGTGTGTGTGTGTGCGTGCGCGTGCGCGCGCGCGCGTGTGTATGTGTGTGTGTTTGGGTGGGTTGGTGTATCTGCGTAAATTGTCTATTTGTCTTTCTGATCTATCTATCTATCTATCTATCTATCCATCGACCCATCCATCCATCCATCCATTGATACATTGATACATTGATCCATCCATCCATCCATCCATCCATCCATCCATCCATCCATCCATCCATCCATCCATCTATCTATCTATCTATCTATCTAACTCTATCTATATAAGTTTAATAACACCACCATTAGCAATAGTATGGACAGAATGCATATGGCTGTTGTCCAACGTTTAAATGTGTTGCATAAAGCATTAAGTTTGTATACTGTCACCTGATAAAATACGACTACTGTGACTACTACCAGTAACACCAATATTACTGCTTCCGCCGCTTCCGTACTTCTACTGCTAAAAAGTTAAAGTTTGTTTTGTTTAACGTCACCACTAGAGCACATTGTTTTATTAACCATCGGCTATTGGATGTCAAAAATGTGGTAATTTGACATATAGTCTTAGTATGGAGAAGAAACCCGCTACATTTTCCCATCAGTAGCAATACATATTTTATCACCATCTCACAGACAAGATAGCACATAAAATGGGCTTTGATATACCAGTCGTGGTGCACTGGCTAGAGCGATGAATAGTCCATAATGATGGATGCAATAGTAATGACCAAGACAGTGATGACGATGGTGGTGAAGATGATGGCGATTTTGAAGATGACGATGTTGATGTTGTTGATGACGATGATGGTGATGATGATGATATTGATTAACGAACGTGTGTAACACTATTTAATCGATGGAAGTTTAATGTTTAAAGCGTGACATAAATATGGTTTAGAAATTGAGAGAAGAAATGCTCAGGCAATTTACTGGAAACGTTTTGATCTCTCTCTCTCTCTCTCTCTCTCTCTCTCTCTCTCTCTCTCTCTCTCTCTCTCTCTCTCTCTCTCTCTCTCTCTCTCTAACACCCACCCAACCCCTTTCTTTCTTTCTTAACACTCACTAATAAACCCTAACGTAGCGTAATCATTATATAAAAAAGACCAATCAAAATAACGGGCTTTCTTTTTTAGACAAAATAATTAAAAATGTATCTATTCTTGGAGCATTTCCGTAACATCTAAAATTGAAAGAAATAACCGGTTGGTTGGATTTTTTTTTTTTTTTTTTTTTTTTTTGTACCTAATTATAAACCTTGATCAGAATCCGTACTAGGAAGTTCGCGTAAATTAAGCTGAAAAATCCATCGACCAAACACTAGCTGATACTCTAATCGCTTTCGGTTTATTGCCAGAAACTTCGAGACAAACGGGATTAACCACATATGAACGTGTTGGCGCGCTTTCTTCTCATGCTAGAAAAGGATTCACCTTAACGGAAAGGCTTCATTTTCCCGCGAAAATCAACGATTATATGTAATTCAGACTCTACTAACCAGTATTACACCAAGACAATATAAAATTTAAAAATTAACAAGAGCCGTAGCAATGAATGAATAAATGCATGTTTACTGACACCCTAGCACGAAAAATACATCGGCTATTGGGTGCCAAACTATGGTAAAGTCAAAAAGAGCCGTAGCATGCATGTATGACGATCGTGAATCTGGCATTCGTGGAAACCATCACAACCTTGCCCAAATGCCATTTTAACACTGTCCTGCGCGGAAATACAACTGTGATCACGATAACTAATTTGTCGTTCAGATTAACAGTCAATAACATCATTTCTGCACAGGACTGATTGTAAAATATATAGTAGAATAGTGAGGATATGCAACAGCCATTACTGACTGTCAAAGGAGAGCTGATTTTGACCACCACATATGGTTCCAACTCCGTTTGTAGGAGTACTGCCACTCTTTAATACAGCGCGCACCAGCCGTGCACATAATAATATATCAAATTTAAAGTATGTGTTTTTTAATGACACCACCAGAGCACATTGATTTATTAATCATCGGCTATCGGATGTCAAATATATTGTAATTGTGACAAATAGTCTCAGAGAGGAAAGCGGCTACATTTTTTTCATTAGTAGCAAGGGATGTTTTATATGCACCATCCCATATACAGGATTGCACATACCACGGCCTTTGATATACCAGTCGTGGTGCACTGGCTGAAAAGAGAAATAGTCCAATGGGCCCACCGGTGTGGGTCGATCCCAGGCAAGCGCTTTACCACTGGACTACGTCCGGCCCTCGTCTGCAGAAAGGTCGGTACAGCTCCCTACTTCGTCTGTAGGTAAATTAGTACTGCCACTATTGTACCGGCATTGGTGGCGTCGTGGTTAAGTCATCGAATATAAGGCTGGTAGGTACAGGGTTCGCATCTCGGTACCGGCTCCCACCCAGCGCGAGTTTTAACGACTCAGTGGGTAGGTGTAAGGCCACCTCTCTAACTAACTCAGCGTGCTTGAACTTTAATTGGCTATAAGCACAAAAATAAGCTGAAATGAAATGACAAATTGTTGATCGAGATATAACTAGGACTATCTACAATATATTTGATCTTGTAGATAAACCTAGTTAATTGTCGGTCGACGAAATCTCAACCTACACAAGTCACAGCTCAAGTGAAATTCAGACAGTTGTGATGACATATCCCTATTAATCACTGTTAAAACAGTGATGATATCAGGTGTTTTGAGAAAGCTGAGCATATTCTATCCAACTGGCGGCACTCGTCATAAACACAATTCCAGGTAACACGTATAGAAAAATATTCCAGTTTTTAATCAAGTGTTCTTTTATCATTTAGTAAAAGTTGGGTGTAGGATGATGCAGTTATATTATTACAACCAAGTCGTATTGAATATACACGCGCACACATTGATTAAGTTATTATTATTGTGTATTATTGTTGTTGGTTGTGATTGTACATTTTATTTTTAGTAGAGGGAGGGTGTTGTTTTAAGGGATTTGTGTCATAAATGAGTTTTATGCACTATTATTTTGAATACGTACGTGCATATCACTAATTACCATATGATTTACAAACGTCTCTTTGTTGATTTAATCTTACTATCATATTCATTGTTTAGTCCTTTCATCAGTCCACCTGCCCATCCAAATATCCATCCATCTAACCATTCGTCTTTCCAACCATCCATCTTTCCATCCATCCATCCATCCTTCCATCATACATCCATTCTTCCATCATACATCCATTCATCCATCCTTCCATCAATCTATTCATCCATCCATCCATCCATCCATCATATCAATCAATCTATTTACCTATCTGTAGTCATACGTATTTGTTTGTTCCTTATTCTCGTTCCAGCCAGTGCACCACGACTGATATATCAAAGGCCGTGGTATGTACTACCATGTCTGTGGGATAGTGCATATAAAAGATCCCTTTCTGTTAATCCAAAAGAGTAGACCATGAAGTGGCGACAGCGGGTTTCCTCTTTCAATATCTCTGTGGTCCTTAACCATATATCTGACGCCATATAACCGTAAATAAAATGTGTTGAGTGCGTCGTTAAATAAAACATTTTTTTTTTTTTTTTTTTTTTCTTTTCTTGTTCCTTATTTGCTTCTGCTACTAGCTTTATGCACTCAAACAGTATTTAAACTGCAACTAATTTGTACTATATATTTCCGGAACTGACATTTACAGCAACGCCTAGTTTGATTAAGTTTTTCATAAGTTATTTACAAAACTCTTGCCCACATAGTGACCTATCAACCGCAAATCCTAAAACCACACTCAGGACAGTTGCGCTAACACTCTTGTAATGACGGTGTCAAAGACCCCTTTGACAAATTGCACTGTTATACGTTAGAGCGATCTTCAGAATCGTCGAATTGGTTTCCTTTTTCGACCGTCTCAGTTCCATAATTGTCTTTCGTATAAGCAGCACAAAGGCAACCATTTAAGTTGTATTTCTAGAGCAATTGCAGTCCTTCCACATCACAGGTATTGCTTCTTTCTAGCTGTTAAGAAGCCTTATAAAACAAATTAGAAGTAATTGGAAAACGGTTTAGTTTCCAAAACACGAAATTGTCAATGAGTCTGAGGGCGACTTGGCTATTGAACGGAGTTCTTAAGTGTTAGAATCGTCAAAGTGCCGTCGGTGTCGTTCAGTGATTCGGCCGCTACTAATGGGAGATGTTTACCGGGACTTATTGGAACGGAATTTAGCGGTTCCCAGTGGCGGATCCAAAAATGAGATCAAGGTCTTAGTTAGTCCACTCGTTATTAAATTGTTATGTTTGAAATTGTGATATGAAAGGAAAGGGATGTTTGTTTAACGAAACCTCAGCGGATTTTAAACTATGACTCTTTGGTGTTTAACATAGTATGGTTATTTTGACACTTTGGATAGGAGAGGAGAGGGAACGAGGAGGAGGAGGAGAGAGACAGACTGACAGACAGAGACAGACAGACAGACAGACAGACAGACAGACAGACAGAGATAGACAGAGAGAGAGACAGAGTGGGAGAGACAGAGAGAGAGAGAGAGAGAGAGAGAGAGAGAGAGAGAGAGAGAGAGAGAGAGAGAGAGAGAGAGAGAGAGAGAGAGAGAGAGAGAGAGAGACGGGAGTGGTTCGCTGTCGCTATATATTCATACAGGATAAAATGATGTTTTACACGGAATTTCCTACAAAAATTATATCAACCATTTGACATGAGCTTGCACCAAACAAAGGTTCAAGTGCGCTTGTCTTCGTAAACCATCGTAAAGTAGATACAAATAGAAAATCTAATATATAAGATTTTACGTTATGTGAAATGTTTTCTCAAAATCCCAACTTTAGGAAATGTCCTTCGATGCTGACCTTCACTGAGCTCGAGCGCCACCCCCCTCTCTCACCACCATATACACCCGACCACTTCCGACTCCTGGATCCGTCACTGGGTACCATTAGCGGCATTATCCTGGAGTCGTGTTCCACAACGGCGACTGGACACTACAACTAGACGTCGACCGAGCCTTCGGGCGGCCAAGAATTCCATTTAACAGAAAAACCAGTCCTCAATCGATTCACGATGTTAGCTAGACCAACATCCACACAAGTCTTCCTGATATTGCATTTGTTAACTGAACTTTAGACTCTTTAAATACGATCAAATTACGAAAGCACTATCATCATATCCTCGGGCGTCAAAACAAACCCCTGCCCGTGAGTTTTGAGTAATTTAGATCTGTTGACTGTGGATACCAATAACCTATCAGAATCTGATGCTGTAGTACGAAGCTTTTTGGCTTATATGATGGTATCCAGTGGCGGGTCCAGATTGAAATCGAACAGAGGTCACAGAGAGGCGCGTGGCTTGCAGATGAGGTCTCACTACACACTATTGTGTGGATGACCAAGGAGTAACAATGTGATATGAAGTTTTATTGGGTGATATGGTGCATCTATCTGTTGGTGTATTGTTTAGAGTTCATAAGTTACACTGATCTAGTATGGCTTTTCATGGTGTAAATGACCCAAATTATCAAACTGTCTTCAAACCAAGTTTGAAAAAATCTGTTAATAGACTTTAAGGTCTCACTACACAGTTGGCTTCCGGGTGAGAGTTCATTAATCACTGTCCACTATAGTTCCTAATTGTGACATATGTTGTGGTTCACATATTCATTTCAAGGAATTGGGAAAGAATTAAAACAATAGCCTTCTGGCTGTATTTTGCCCATGTTATTTTGTAATATTGTGCATTGACCTTTTGGGACATGGGTGTATAGCGAAAGAGACAGCCGGAGTGAATCGGTTAATGAACAACCAGTTCGGACCGGTACTACAGTAAGATGCGGTCGTATAGCAAAAACAGTGAGACGGAAATGTTCTCAATTGTTTTTAAAATATTTGCGTAATAAAGTAATAAAAATTGCCTTGGCTATATGAAAATTGTAAACTTAGGGTACACAAAGGCAAAGGAGGGAGCACCACGGTCATTAAGAATGGACCAAGGCAAATGAGGAGGACGTAAAAAAACCCACCCCTAAATATACCCACCTTTTCTGTGCAAGTCATGAAAAAAAAAAAAGCCGCATCACCGCATCAATTCTAGAACCTTTTTCTTGACCTAAACACTGGATTCTTCGGGGCACTCCGAACTTCGGTGGCAGAGGTCAGGTCAGGTCAGGTAATAGGGTTTTACGTGCACATTCAGAACAAGCTGTTGTAGCGCACGCCTGTCATGGGCACAAGAGCCGGCCTTGGCTGGCTCTTCCGTCCATGACAGGAAAGGTGGGGGGGGGGGGCGGGGGAGGAGGGACCGCCTGCACTGGCACTGACCAAGTCGGTAGCAGGCGGGGGGGGGGGGGGGGGGGGGGGTGCTATGGAATTTTGAATGGAGCAATTATATGCCAAAGAGAAAAGGTGCGCAATTTTGATTGAGGAAATTTGGCGCAATTTTGAACGGTCAGTCAAAAAGTAATTGGCAGAGCTAGTATAGGTTTTGACATTAGTGGTGGCAGAGGTGGGTGCGCACCTTATATAGTGTCTGACTTATATAACAGGATTTACTCGGTTGGATGATTGCCTGGGTGCTTCCTATCCCCATACATTTCTGGCTATGCGAGTGTTAACATGACAATTTGTTAAGCATTTGTAAATTTCCCCAAATATGTTAGGACTATGACCCCTACGAAGACTGACATAACCAATGGGGAACATCAGGTCAGGTCAGGTCATAGGTTTTAACACGCACATTCAGAACAAACTGACGCCTGTAATGGGCTCAATGTCGACTTTCGACTCCTCCTCGGTCCAGGACAGGAACAGATTTGGGGGTGGGTGAGAGTGGGGGTTGCTCGCGCTGGCATGTGCAAGGGAGCACAAGCAGCCTGACCAGGTTCGTTATCGGGCGAGGGCGGAACCTCCTTTTTTTCAACACGTTTTATATTTGTCTGGACATGGCCATTATCATGAGTAGCTCAGTGGTAAAGCGCTCGCTTGATGCGCGGTCGGTTTGGGATCGATCCCCGTCGGTGGGCCCATTGGGTTGTTTTTCGCTCCATCCAGTGCACCATGATTGGTATATCAAAGACCGTCATATGTACTACCCTGTCTGTGGGATGGTGCATATAAAAGATCTCTTGCTGCTAGTCGAAATGAGTAGCTCATAAAGTGGCGACAACGGGTTTCCTCTTTCAATAGGTGTGTGGTCCTTAACCATATGCCCGACGCCATATAACCGCAATTAAAATGTGTTGAGTGCGTCGCTAAATAAAACACTTCCTTCCATTAGCATGACTTGTAGACAGTGTGGGTACCCCTTCCCTACTGCGTGTGATCCCCCACCAACACTAAAATAAAATCCTGGCTCGGCACCCCCACCTCCGACTTCAAAGGTTCTGTTATAAACAATCAAATGAACAAAAATCAAAATGAACAACTAAACACTTATTAATACAAAAAGGAAATATATATTTGCTAAGCTGAATCTCTCTCTCTCTCTCTCTCTCTCTCTCTCTCTCTCTCTCTCTCTCTCGGTCTCTCTAGGGTCTCTCTCTCTTCTCTCTCTTCCCCTCTGTCTCTCTCAGTCGGGTCTCTCCCCTCTCTTCCCCTGTCTCTCCTATATATACCCCCTGGCTGACTCCTTCCCTCTCTCTCTCTCTCTCTCTCTCTCTCTCTCTCTCTCTCTCTCTCTCTCTCTCTCTCTCTCTCTCTCTCTCTCTCTCTCTCTCTCTCTCTCTCTGTCTATACATGTCTGTCTCTCTCTGTGTCTGTCTCTGTCTCTGTGTCTGTGTCTTTGTCTCTGTCTCTGTCTCTCTCTCTCTCTCTCTCTCTCTCTCTCTCTCTCTCTCTTCTCTCTCTCTCTCTCTCTCTCTCTCTCTCTCTCTCTCTCTCTCTCTCTCTCTCTCTCTCTCTCTCTCTCTCTCTCTCTCTCTCTCTCTCTCTAACACACAAAAAGAAACACAAAGAAAAGGAAAAAGAGCGAAGCCTCCCCCCAACCCAACCTGGATTCTACATGCAGCTTAAGACTGAATACATCGGCTGTCGTAAGATTCCGATCCGATTAACAAAAACACGAGTTTAATACGATAATATAATTATACTCCCCAAATGACATGCACTTTGATAAACACACTGTACAGCATTACGGGAAGAAAACACATTTCCCTCCCTCGTGTTTGAGTGTTAAATTATGTTCATATCAACAACAGTTAAGTGTCAGCTTTGAATTATAACTTAATATTTGTTAAATTTGATTTAAATGTAAAAATAATTTTTAAATTCCAAATTGTAATCTGACTGCTAATTTGTGTAATATTTTTCTTTCTTTGCGACACAGTTATCAGAATTGCTGGAAAACGGGACATGACTTTTTGGTGACCTTTGCAACTGTCTTTGTCCTTAAGCATTCTATTATCTCGGAAAATGGAAATCGCGAAGTGGCTTTTACGGAAAGAAACGAAGTTAAACCAAGTTTCCAATCTCAGTAAACTAACTTATCTGTAAGCACCAGTGTAACATAAAATGTATATATTAACCAGATTTGTTTGTCCCTAAATGTATGGTCTTCTGATGCACAGTAACCCACATTACATATCGAGAGACGGAAATTAATGCTATTTACATTACGCGCACTACGGAAGGTTATTTTGTTACAATCGGTGTACAGAAATAACACGCGTTTTGATTCCAAACAGTCATGCCTAATATAATAATGGATACTCGCCGTATTGTAGTGATTTCAAGATGATTATATACTAACATTATCTATGTGTGGCTTATGTGTCTAACGCAGATGATCTATAGATAAAGAAAATAGCAGACAGGAAAGCCGTATTATTAATGCGAAAGGGTTTTTCTCCTTGGTCCAATGTTAGTTGACCGCTAGTAATGAAAAAACAATATTTAACTCGACAGGTCTACTAAAACATTTTAAAGTGAGATAGAACATGATTGTGTAGTGGCTTAGAAGATAAAAGAAGTAATCGCGGTCATATTATTCTTTAAATTACGACCTAAGGGTAAACGTAATTGTTTCTTAATGCATACAACGCGTTGTGTGATTTACAACCACATACACAGTATATTGCAATGTAATATTCCATGCGTATCAAATGGATATTTACTTAGGAAAAAATCTAATTTACTGGCATATAAAGAAATATTAAAACAAATACCAGAATATACAAGAAGAAAGAAAGAAATGTTTTATTTAACGACGCACTCAACACATTTTATTTACGGTTATATGGCGTCAGACACATGATTAAGGACCATACAGATATTCAGAGAGGAAACCCGCTATCGCCATTTCATGGGCTACTCTTTTTGATTAGCAGCAAGGGATCTTTTATATGCACCATTCCACAGACAGGATAACACATACCACGGCCTCTGATACACCAGTCGTGGTGCACTGGCTGGAGCGAGAAATAGCCCAATGGGCCCACCGACGGGGATCGATCCCAGACCGATCGTGCATCAAGCGAACGCTTTACCCCTGGGCTACGTCCCGCCCCTTATACAAGAATAATACATGTGGTCATGTCCTTAGCTTGGGGCGGCCATGGCTTGGGGCGGCCTTGGCTTGGGGCGGCCTTGGCTTGGGGCGGCCATGGCTTGGGGCGGCCTTGGCTTGGGGCGGCATTGGCTTGGGGCGGGACATAGTCCAGTGGTAAAGCGTTCGCCTAAAGCGCTATCAGTCTAGAATCGATCCCAGTCTGTGGACCCATTTCGCTATTTCTCGTTCCAACCCGGGCACCACGACTGGTATATCAAAGGCCGTGGTATGTGTTATCATGTTCGTGGGATGGTGCATATAAAAGATCCCTTGCTACTACTGAACAAATGTAGCGGATTTCCTCTACCAAATGTTTGACATCCAATAGCCGACCGGCCTCGATGGCGTCGTGGTTAGGCCATCGGTCTACAGGCTGGTAGGTACTGGGTTCTGATCCCGATCGAGGCATGGAATTTTTAATCCAGATACCGACTCCAAACCCTGAGTGAGTGCTCCGCAAGGCTCAATGGGTAGGTGTAAACCACTTGCACCGACCAGTGATCAATAACTGGTTCAACAAAGGCCATGGTTTGTGCTATGTAGGAAGCGCAAATAAAAGATTCCTTGCTGCTAAACGGAAAGAGTAGGCCATGTAGTGGCGACAGCGGGTGTTCTCTCAAAATCTGTGTGGTCTTTAACCATATGTCTGACGCCAGATAACCGTAAATAAAACGTGTTGAGAGCGTCGTTAAATAAAACATTTCTTTCTTTCCAATAGCCGATGATTAATAAAGCAATGTGTCGCTAAACAAAAACTTTGTCTTCATTTTTTTTTTATTGAACCCAAATGCAGTTCAAACAGTTGCATACATATTATGTTTTAACGCACATTTCTTCCTTTGGGTGCTCCCCACACAAAAAAAGAAAACAAACAAACAACAAAAACAAAAACACAATCCCAAAGCAAACTAACAAAGAAAAAACTATAACCCTAACCGAATATGGAATTATTTAAAATGTAGGGGAACTGCAACTTTGATGTCTCACACGCATTACTACATGTATATGGATATTTACCACCTTCAGTGAAAATTTGATGATGGTAGTCGAATATTGTTAACATAGCAACAGATTCAAAATTGTAAGTTTTAAATGCGACGCCAGACAGCAGGGCAGAAAGTGAAAATGAGCGTCACATCCCCTTTACTTACAATTTTGAATATGTTGGTATTTTAACAATATTGGATCTATGGGCCTAACATTTTTACTGAAGGTGGCAAATATCCATATAGTAATGGTTGTAAAATATCAAAGTTACAATCACCATACTTTTTTATATATACAGTTCCATATTCAGTAGGGTTATCGGGGTTGTTTTTGTTTTTTGTTTTTTTGAGGGGGGGGGGGGTATCTTTTTTCATTTTTTTGGTGTGTGTGTGTGGGGGGGGATGTGGGGGAGCATCTGATATATATCATGACCTTCAATACACTAGTCGTAGAGCATAGGTCTCGGCCTGGTGCGCTTAGTTTCATTAACTCATTGTTGGAATTTGTACTTGAATAACTGCCTTAATATGGACCATAAAATATGTGATCAGTGCCGTATTGTAGCTGGTTTCAGCCACCAAAGATGGTCTGCAATCGCCTTACACCATTAGAACAGAATTTCTTTCCAATTCTTGGGAGAAAACAAAAGTCAAAGAATGGTTGTAAAATCATAATTTATCAGTTTTAAATCTGCAGCTTTTTTCTTTTCTTTTTTGTAAACTAATTACTAGGAACAACACCGAAAGCTGTTTTTCGACTAAAACCCCTTTTGTAAGAGCGTAAGTTGCATAACTTGTGAATAATAGATAGCGAAAATATTCATCAGCTGGCAGTTAATGGCGGGCTTAGACCGAGGAACTAATGGTAAATCTCCTTACATCTTTGTGGGCGTCATCCGTTAAGAGATTAACTCGCGCCGTTATCTCTCTGGGAGCCATTCTAATGTGCCCAGGAACAAATGACGACATGGGGAAATGATGTTGTTCAAGTTTCCATGCATTTAATCATGCTCGCCAGTGCAGTGGTTTTCGTGCTATAGAGTTAAATTACCTCCCGTAGTAACCTTCTTTAATTTTGGTATTATGAGGTAGAGATGTATGAACGAGAGTTAATTGCGTGAGCAACTACGGTTTTGTGCGGGCTTTCAGTGTTATTTTTAATGACTTGCCCATGCATTTAATCATGCTCGCTAGTACAGTGGATTTTGTGCTATAAAGTCACCTCCCTTAGTAACCTTCTTTAATTTCGGTATTATGAGGTAGAAATGTATGAACGAAAGTTAACTGCATGGCCAACTACTGTTTTCGTGGGCTTTCTGTGTTATTTTTTTTTTTTTTGATTTAAGGTTTAATTTAGTACAACGTATTTTATTATTTATCTACATAATTTTATAGCACAAAATAATTTAACGGAGGAGTAAGTGGAAAACGGCAAAACGGCTCATAATGGTTTTATGACCTAGATAAAGCTTGCGTTCGTGAGTCATGGCTACAAAAAATCCTATTAAGTCTTAGTGCCTGATTTTCATCAGATTTTCATGTCAAGGTTTTACATTTTTCTAAAAAAAAAAAAAAAAGCCCCACCAAGTATCAATTAATTAAGTTTGTTCTTTTATGACTTAGTAGTATAGTTTTTATTACCACTAACAAAATGTATCCGTGTATTAAGTAAAGGTTTGGAGCGGGATCTAGCCCAGTCGGTAGAGTGCTCAACTGAAATGCTTAGGTCCAAGGATCGAATCCCTCCGTGTCGTTAAATAAAACAAACTTGTCATACTATTTAATCGGGATGTACCTGGGTTTCTGTGGAAGAGAGATCGCCTGAGTTGCGATGCGTGAAAGGATTAATCGCTCTTGAGTTAATCGGGGATTTTTTCTCCATCCTATATTCAGTAATCCATGGTTGGTATTTGCACTGTCTTGTCTATGGGAAAATGCATATACAGGATCCCTTGCTACGTATTCGTAAGGGAAGCATCTATAGTGGCGCGGGTTTTCTACCTATCTGTCTTGAAAGAGCTATATATTAGACCCCCCCAAATCCATAGTGTAGAAGTGTCATTGAGAAGTGTTTTTAAGAAAGAAAAAAATCCTCTCTCTCTGTCTCTATCTGTCTCTTTCTCTCTATCTGTCTCTTTCTCTGTCTCTTTCTCTCTGTCTCTCTCTGTCTCTCTCTCTGTCTCTCTCTTTCTCTCTCTCTCTCTCTCTCTCTCTCTCTCTCTCTGCCTCGTCTCTCTCTGTCTCTGTCTCTGTCTCTCTCTCTCTGCCTGTGTGTGTCTCTCTGTCTTTCTCTCTCTCTCTCTCTCTCTCTCTCTCTCTCTCTCTCTCTCTCTCTCCTCTCTCTCTCTCTCTGTGTGTGTGTTTGTGTGTGTGTGTGTGGTGTGTCTGTCTGTATGTCTGTCTGTATGTCTAATATTTTAAACTAACAATAGAGATTACGACGACACTGCTCAAACCGGCGCAAAACATTTTCAAGACATTTTACAGTTTCTGGGGGTTTTTAATGCTGGGAACGGCCCTGCAACCAAGTCACCACCACCTCTCCCCCATAATGCCATACATACCCTGTTCAACACCAAGCTAAAACTGCTACGTGTAATCTATCAATCAACATTTTATGATCTAATACTTCAGTACCTCACCTTTAAAATACCTCAACACAATGGCGACTGATTTTTCTCGTTTGGGATCTAAGGCAAAACATCCTTGACTATGTACACAAAAGGTGGCTCTAATGTGTAGCAGCGGGATGCCCGTTATGATAATAGCTCCGGGTGAATGATACTACTGATTGTAGCCGAGGGTTGGGGTGCGACTATCCCCTCAATCACACCTCTTTGTTAGGTCAGGTCATAGGGTTTTACGTGCACATTCAGAACAAGCTGTTGTAGCGCACGCACGCTCCGTCCATGGCAGGAAAGGTGGGGGAGGGGAGAGCTCTTTGTTCTTCCCCTACCTCCTTTTATAGTTGCCTTCATGGATTACTGGTCAGATAAAACCACAAATCAAACCTTTTATGGTATCTCACAAATGGCAGCCATGGCAGTATTTAAAGTTTGGGGCACTTCAACTTTTGACTCGATGAGATGGTATTTGGTATACCACAGTCCTTCCTTAATTCCTTAGGTATGATTTATCTGCTCATCTAATCAACGGTGCCAATGTGCACGCTTTGTTGTGCCAAGATACGCATTTTGCCATCGTACTTACAGCTAATAGATCGTATTGTACATGTCATGCATTCACCAATAAACATGGCCGTCTTTTAGAAGGAGCGGGACGTAGCCCAGTGGTAAAGCGCTTGCTTGATGCGTGGTCGGTTTGCGATCGATCCCCGTCGGTGGGCTCATTGGGGTATTTCTCGTTCCAGCCAGTGCACCACGACTGGTATATCAAAGGCCGTGGTATATGCATATAAAAGATCCCTTGTTCACAAGATAGGGAAAATCAGGAATGTCTACTTAAACCTTATTTTTTCTTTATTCTTTTTTGTGCTTATATCCAATTTACGGTTCAAGCACACTGTCCTGGGCACACGCCTCAGCTATCTGGGCTGGCTGTCCAGGACAGAGGGTTAGTTGCTAGTTGGTTAGTGAGAGAAAAATAGGGTGTAGTGGTATTACACCTACACACTGAGTCGTTAAAACTCGCTCTGGGTGGGAGCCGGTACTGAGCTGCGAACCCTGTACCTATCGGATGTATGTCCGATGGCTTAACCACGACATCACCGAGGCCGGTTAAACCGTATAGCATCATGGGCCATTTTATAGAAGGGTATCCTTTTTGTCCTGCCAGGAAGACTCTATATACTAAGCTAATCGATGATACGCATACAACAACTGCAGCTTTAACTAGTATGTTCTGTCATGCACGAAGGATCCGGCAAAAGCCTACGACAGGTGTGCGCTGCAACAGCTTGCTCTGAATGTGCACGTTAAGACCTATGACCTGACCTGACCTGACCTGACCTAACTAGTATGTATATATAACAGTGGTTATTTATGCCAAATACTATCATCTATTTTCACTAACCCCTGCGCGTGCTGTAACCTCACCGCAGTGCAGGGGTGTAACATTCTCTTTGAGAATGACCAATACAACACAAATTGAAATTTTGAGTAAAAATCAGTACCTGTCTGTGATATTTGTATTTTTGCACAGTTCTTTACACTGTTTTTATTTAAATCTTGAATTTTTATATTGATGTTGTTCATCACCTTATTTGTTTGCATTACCATAGTTTGACACCTAATAGCCGATGTATTTTTCGTGCTGGGGTGTCGTTAAACATTTACCATAGTTTGACACCTAATAGCGATGTATTTTTCGTGCTGGGGTGTCGTTAAACATTTACCATAGTTTGACACCTAATAGCCGATGTATTTTTCGTGCTGGAGTGAATAAAAAAAATGTTAAAATAACGAAATGTGACAAAATGTATCTGTGATAATGTTCGTTTAAACATCTTAAACAAATCCCCAGACGAACTTTCCAGTTTGATTTGGACTAATTTCAAAGGTTCACTAAACTATATTTATTTTTATCCTCATTATTTTCCTGACAACTTTTACTGGTTTGCTTTGATGAGTGAGTGGAAGTAAGGTATTTCCGTGCTTGCTTGTTTCCCAAACGCTCCATCAAACAGTATCTTAAATGCACTTAACCGAAAAGTAGAGTTTTCTATGGTTTAGAAAAATACAAGTACTAAGCAACGTTTGTTGTTCGACCTCTCAACACCAAAACAGCTTGCACAATAGGGCGTGTAGGTAGTGGTATTGATTTAACTTCGAGTTTAAAAAACCTTTTTACGATCATGTCACATGCTTTAGTTAACAGCAACAAGGATATTGACTGAAGATTCAGAGCTTGCGAGCGTAGGGTGGCACATCCAAGTTTTTGCCACTAAAAAGAGCTAATATATTTTTAGCAAGGTTGTAACTAGGATTTTGTGTGTGTGGTATGTGTGTGTGTGTGTGGGGGGGGGGGGGGGTGTCAGATGAATTCTTGAAACGAACGAGGATTGAAGGCGCAAGATACTAGGGGATCCGGGGAGATGGTTCCAGGAAATTTTGAAATCTAGAGGCTCTGAAATACCATTTTGCAGTCATTTCGGGTGGTTACATACTTAAAACGTCAATATCAACAACCAGAAGAAAAACGGGGGGGGGGGGGGGGGGGGGGCAACTGCTCCCATCACTCGAGTATTGTGGCACGAGCTGAGTCTAGCTAGAATCGAGTCCGTTCAGGTAACACACCACCATTTAGCGTGTCGTTACTGTTTGTAGCAGCTTAATATAGTCCGGTTTAGGAAATATCAGTAGTTCCTCATAGAAAATAAAAACATAAAAATACAAAATTCGGATATGATGCTTGAAATCTTTCTTTGATATTTACACGTAGGTTGACCTCTGTAGTATTTAAATAACCCATTGGTTTGAAGTTACTTGATATAGTGTAGTACTAACTGATAACAACTGTGCACTTGAAACATTCCGTGGTCGAACTATGTTGATTTTGTATGCAGTACTTGTCAGTTGAGAGCACTCCCTAAAATTAGTAGTCTCATGACCCTCCCGATAGCGTTGTATTTTTCACAGAATATATTCTGACAGTGAAGATTGTATTGAACTGTATGGGGTAATTAATGGTGGTGTGTAACCTTCACAGGACTCCAACAACCGTGCAAGGAAGAGCACTCTCATTTAATTATATTTTTACGTCATTTTGCCATAATACTTGCAGACGGTTACATTATATGGCTATGGCACATGGAGGGACAACTTGGCAGAAATCGAATTTGTGTATGCAATACAATAGCATGATTTGGCATCCATGTTCAGCGCTAGAATGAAAATGCATAATGCTATTTCACTTATTCCTCAAGTCTCATTATTATCTAGTGTAAGTGTCGACTATGATTCCAATATGTGACAAATAATTTGTTATAAAAGCTTGGATTGGTGCAAATGATTTCATTTGACGTAAAAAAAAAAAACGACGTTCATAATTGCATGTATCTCAAGTTTGCACTACGATCGGCAATATTTAGAAAACAAAATAGAACGTTTCAAATGCTTTAATACAAATTAATAAAAATTACCGTTGTGTATCTTATTTAATAATAATAAATCAGTAAAAGGTTATCAGCTGTTTAAAATTGTTTGTATTAATGTATGAAAAAATGTGAGAAGTCTCTCATTCAACTAAGTACTGAGAGAGAAAAGGTCGAATCGCGGGACGGTGATACCCCTTATTCTGTTATTAATTTCCTGAGAGATAAAAGAGTTCAATAGTTATTTCATAGTATTTTATATTGATGAAATAGTAATACACACTGAATTATAAACATTGAACATGATAATATTTTACGTTTTTGGAAGTATGAACCAAAGAACACCTTTACGCACAAGTTAAGTATGAACGTCCTGATGCTACCGTTCATTCGCAGGTGTAACTGTATGCAAGTGTTCCGTTGTTCATATTCACATAAAACGTCAAAAAGTATCACTTTCGGTTCTTAAAGGGGCAGTCCTGAGTTTACAGCCATTGTAAAATGTTTCCGACCAATGGAGCCTTTTCGATGACGTAACATACAAATTAAATACATTTTCTTCTTTAAAATACCAGTGTCTGTATTTACAAGGTGTTTGTTGTTGTCCTAATGCGTGTAGTAGCCCAAACCGGATTTTACCTCTCAATAATGTCGTACGTACGATTTTTTTTTTTTTTATCACGAATTAAAGTAAACACTGAGTGTTACAAACATTAGTATACAACCGCAAACACATTCGACATACAGACATTGGCATTCTAAACAAGAGCATGTATTTAGTATGAAATAGTAGTCGCCAACAAGGCTCTGTTATAGCAAACATCTTATAATGGCTGCAAACTCAGGACAGTCCCTTTAAGAAAATAAATGTTGAATGCGTTGAATAAAACTCTTTTCTTTTCTCTGATCACAAGCTCTAACCTCGGTCAGCACATGCGTCCAAGTTAGCGGGGAGTACAGGGGATGGGGGTCGGCTTACTTATCACTCACCTTGCTCATAAGCTATACGAAATGTTTATCTAGGATCAGGCATTACAGTCGGTAGCAGTTAACACAACATGCATCAAGTAACAGATGCCAGAAATGCATTAGACATAGGGAGACGGGTATACTTGTGGCCATTAGTACGTTATCCGAGCGCTAATCGTAAACATATAACAGTGTCCATTTAACATTGTTTACTCCGGTCATCGGAAACATCGACTGAGACCAAAACGATTTGAATTGTTATTTCAACACATGCACGGAGTTTCTCCTATCGTGTAGCTTTAAAGGCATACTGTCACAGATTTAAGGACCTTATTTCCTTAAAAATTAATTATAAATCAAAATTACATTACTTTTTACAGACCAAACCTAGCTATTGCATCACTTTAACTACACCATGATGGAGTGAAATCCATGTCAACCCTCTCAGCAATGTTAGTTTTTGAATTATGGACCATTGTCATAATTCAATTTTTTTTTTTTTTTTTTTACAAAATATCATTAATAAGTGGAGTATGGTGGTTACGTAGATGGTTGAATAAGGTACATTTAGGGACAAATCAAATATATATATGTTTAAGTAATACTTTGTTAGGTCATGTAATAGGTCAGTGGTCTGTGACAATATGCCTTTAAGGCAGAAACATTGAAGTGGGCCTCCAGTAGCGTGGTGGGTCCAACCTTAAGGCTGATAGGTTCTGGGTTCGCACCTCAGTGCCGATTCCTGTCCAGAGTGAGTTCAGATGACTCTGCCAGAAGGATTACTACACAGACGAATATCCAAGCAGCCACTAAGAACTGACCATTAGCCCATGTACTAGGCGCATAGTGCGTGTGCGTGCGTGTGTGTGTGTGTGTGTGTGTGTGTGTGGTATGTGTGTGTGTGTGTGTGGTGTGTATGTGTGTGTGATGTGTATGTGTGTGTGGTGTGTGTGTGTGTGGTATGTGTGTTGTGTGTGTGTGGTGTGTGTGTGTGTGTCTGTGTGTGGTGTGTGTGTGGTATATGTGTGTGTGTGTGGTGTGTGTGTGTGTGTGTGGTGTGTGTGTGGTATATGTGCGTGTGTGTGTGTGTGTGTGTGTGTGTGGTATGTGTGTGTGTGTGGTGTGTATGTGTGTGTGATGTGTATGTGTGGTGTGTGTGTGTGTGTGGTATGTGTGTTGTGTGTGTGTGGTGTGTGTGTGTGTGTGTGTGTGTGTGTGTGTGTGTGGTGTGTGTGTGTGGTGTGTGTGTGGTGTGTGTGTGTGTGTGTGTGTGAAGGATAACGTGCTTGAACCATATAGTCACATTAAAAATGTCTGGTTAATAAAAAAGAAACATATTTGGATAAAGTTACAACAGAGTGAAACAAGTCTTTGAATTTGAAACGGGAGAATACTCTTACAAATAGACAAGAATTCGTTTTCGTAACCGTTACTTCTCAGAGTTACGCACGTTTTAGTTTTGTTTTCCTGTTTTTAATTTGAAAACAAAATGCATTTCGTTGTATTAAAAACGCCAGGTTAACCAGAAACAATTCGATTGTACGGAAATGGATAATGTAGACAATCAAATCTAAGTAATGTCTTTTTAACGGAAATAGTGAAAAATACGCCGTAGTGCTTAAGAAATGAACTAAAAACGAAACGCCGGGTAAATGCACAGGCGAGTAATAACAGAGATATTCATAAGCATTAACGTCGTAGCCGGGAGTAGGGCCATGGGGGGGGGGGGGGGCTTGCCTCCCCCCCCCCAGCAATCTGACCTCTTTACAAAAACCACCTTTTATATTTGCCTGTTGCATTTCGTGCGATTGCTCTACCATCAAGCTACTCTTCTCTCTGTGTGTGTCTCTGTCTCTCTGTGTGTCTCTCGCTGACACACACACACTCTCTCTCTCTCGCTCTCTCTCTCTCTCTCTCTCTCTCTCTCTCTCTCTCTCTCTCTCTCTCTCTCTCTCTCTCTCCCTCCCTCTCTCTTTCTCTCTCTCTCTCTCTCTCTCTCTCTCTCTCTCTCTCTCTCTCTCTCTCTCTCTCTCTCTCTCTCTCTCTCTCTCTCTCTCTCTCTCTCTCTCTCTCTCATAGGGTCAAATTTACAAACTATCCTAACTTTACGTTTACGTGACAATGCGATTTGTATCCCTTCTGAACAACAAAATTAATTCGCAAAATAGATTGTCAAAACGAGTCTAAATTGTTGAAACTGAATGATGCTTCGTTTGTTGATGCGAAAAAAAAAGTACGTAACTACAGAAAATGTATCAAGGTAAATACGAAAGAAAATTATTTATTTTATATATTACATTTCGACAACACTGTTATAATAAATATTGTTTTCAATCGTGGATTTAGTAGCTTACGTTTGCATATATACGACAAAACATTGTTGATATAATTACAAACAGTATAAAAAATACAGTATGAAATATACATAAATCACTGTCCTTAAATTTAGTAAATTTTGGCCGATAATGTTTTGTAAATTTGGATCCTGTGCCTAACAAGACTGTGTTTAAGGTTGTACTATACCAAATAAAATACCATAGACGACACTATTAACGTATGTGGCTCAGCACACAATATGCAATATATCAACTAAATTATGACCCTCAAAGATTAAATAAAAGGAGTGAGATCGTCCATGGCTAATTTTCCATATAACAGAATGTGCGCTATCAAAAGTTCATTGCACCTCGAAATTTGACCCAGCCGGAAGTTATTTGATTTTGCACTTCCTTAAACCTTTAGTCGACGTAACTAGCTGTCTAAATATTACATAGCATCATTATTGGGATTGTTTGTTTTGTTTAACGACACCACTAGAACACATTGATTTATTAATCATCGGCTATTGGATGTGAAATATATGGTCATTTTGACATAACAGTCATAGAGAGGAAACTCGTTACATTTTTTCCATTAGGGGTTTTTCTTTTGGAGACGTGTTCTGATGACTTTGCACCGGTTTTACTTTCCGTGTCAGTTATGACTGGGAACGCGTCTAGTTAACGAGCGACGTTGGTGTTTAATCGAGACTACACAGACGGTGTAATAAACTTGTCACCGGGTTTTAGTAATTACAAAAACCGAGACGAATAGGTTATGAGTTATGTGCAGCGTGGTGCACACACAGGGACTGTTACGCGATCGTGTGTGCGACGCGAAATTCAAGAAACCAGTTTACGAATTTTTTTATTATGCAGTAAACGAGTTTCATATTATTACACACAGAAGAATCGTCTGGGTTAGAATTGATTAATATTATTTTTATATATGTTGTATCATAAGCACGAAAAACATACATATATTTATTCTACAATCACTATATATATATATATATATATATATATATATATATATATATATATATATATATATATATATATATATATATACATACATACATACATACATACATACATACAGTCAAACTTTGATCTCTCGAAAACTTCGATCTCTCGATCTGAAGCGACGGTCCCGGCCGAGTTGCTGTACAAACTAGTAATAGCGACCTTCGATATATATATATTGGAAAGATATGATATCTAGATAAATTTCTATATTTTCGGTCACTGACAAAAAATACAGCTTTTTGGGACAGGTGTACACAAGTTATGGTCAGCAAAGGAATGTTGTATTGTTCAAAGTTACGTATTCTTTTACAAACCAAAACTGGAAACTGGAAATTAAAAAAAAAAAACAGCCAGTTTAAAACCAATTTTTATTTTAGAAATAAGAAAGCATTTGTTTTGGTGTATAGATATTGTAGGCAAAAATACTTTTAGTTGGACTTTAGTATTCTGGAACAAGGTAAAGTTGTTAAATAAGACAGATCATTTCATTATTATGTTCGTATTATGTAGAAGTAAAGGGTAAATAAAATAGCCAGTTACTATCTTTATTATGTAGAAGTAAAGGGTAAATAAAATAGCCAGTTACTATCTTCATTATGTAGAAGTAAAGGGTAAATAAAATAGCCAGTTACTATCTTCATTATGTAGAAGTAAAGGGTAAATAAAATAGCCAGTTACTATCTTAATTATGTAGAAGTAAAGGGTAAATAAAATAGCCAGTTACTATCTTAATTATGTAGAAGTAAAGGGTAAATAAAATAGCCAGTTACTATCTTCATTATGTAGAAGTAAAGGGTAAATAAAATAGCCAGTTACTATCTTCATTATGTAGAAGTAAAGGGTAAATAAAATAGCCAGTTACTATCTTCATTATGTAGAAGTAAAGGGTAAATAAAATAGCCAGTTACTATCTTCATTATGTAGAAGTAAAGGGTAAATAAAATAGCCAGTTACTATCTTCATTATGTAGAAGTAAAGGGTAAATAAAATAGCCAGTTACTATCTTAATTATGTAGAAGTAAAGGGTAAATAAATATAGCCAGTTACTATCTTCATTATGTAGAAGTAAAGGGTAAATAAAATAGCCAGTTACTATCTTCATTATGTAGAAGTAAAGGGTAAATAAAATAGCCAGTTACTATCTTAATTATGTAGAAGTAAAGGGTAAATAAAATAGCCAGTTACTATCTTAATTATGTAGAAGTAAAGGGTAAATAAAATAGCCAGTTACTATCTTCATTATGTAGAAGTAAAGGGTAAATAAAATAGCCAGTTACTATCTTCATTATGTAGAAGTAAAGGGTAAATAAAATAGCCAGTTACTATCTTAATTATGTAGAAGTAAAGGGTAAATAAAATAGCCAGTTACTATCTTCATTATGTAGAAGTAAAGGGTAAATAAAATAGCCAGTTACTATCTTAAGATATCGATTTTATCCTGCTCAGGGTAAATTAAAGTTAAAGTCTGTTTTGTTTAACGACACTACTGGAGCACATTTATTTATTAATCATCAGGTAATGAATGGAAAATGTTTATATGCACCACCCACAGGCAGGATAGTACACACCACAGCCAGTCGAGATGCACTGGTCGGGACGAGAAACAGTCCAATTGGCGCACCGACGGGGATCGATCAAACGAGCGCTTTACCACTGGGCTACGTCCCGCCACAGAGCCTGAATTAATGCCAATGCCGCTCGGCAAAGCCTCGTTGCATTCGCCATTCTAACCGTTGCAGGATAAAGCCGATATCTTAAGACAATAACCGATTGATTAACTATAAACCCATATATGAGGTTATTTTCAGTCGTTTATCCTTTGCTAACCACATTATTAATTAATTATGGAAATAACTTCTCTCCCTCTTTTTTGTTACAGTTATCAAGGGAACCTCCCACGCCGGAAGTCTACCATACACTGACCACGGACCATACTGCCGCCGGAGATGGTCGAAGCGTTCGCACCTTCACAGTTGAGAACCGACCGCTGTTTCACCCATCCTACCACGAGACCAGCGTTACAGGAACCGCCGTCTGCCTCGCGGAAACAGCCAAGACGTGCCTTGCCTTGAAAGTCGAGAAGGATGATACAGTAAACCCTGTAAATCCCTTGTTTTAAACCACGTAATCTCTTTGTTAAACCATGACCGCGGTGGCTCCCGACGGCCTTGGCGCATCTCTGCGGTATCTGGGCGGTACCGACAACAGCACTATCATCATGGAAGAATACCCCGTTCACCCGTACCTCTTGTCCTCGACATTCCCAACCGAGAACTTCACTATAAACGCGTCCTTTGGAGGGAATACCACAGAAGAACTCTTGATGGGCTACACGCTGCCGTGGTGGCAGCAGCTGATCTTCATCATCATCTTCGTGGTGATGTTCACCGTGGCCGCCGGAGGAAATATCATTGTCATATGGATAGTTCTGGCGCACAAACGCATGCGGACCGTCACCAACTATTTCCTGGTGAACCTTGCAGTGGCCGATGTGTTGATATCGCTGCTGAACACGCTGTTTAATTCTATGTACAACCTCTACCAGGACTGGTGGTTCGGAAAGGACTACTGTAAGTTCTCCATGTTCATATCGCCGTGCACCATATCGGTGAGCGTCCTCACCTTCATGGCCATCGCCATCGACAGGTGAGTCCAGTGGTGGTGTTTTCTTATTAGTCCGCTACCGGCTCAACCGGAGGGGACTATAGGTTACATATTCGTCCTTCTGACTGTCTGTCTATCTGTCTGTCTGTCTGTCTCTGCCCGTCTCTGTCTGTCTGTCCGTCTATGTCTGTCTGTCCAGCTGTGTCTGTCCGTCTATGTATACGTCCGTCCGTCTGTCCGTCTGTGCCACATATAGTCTTCCGGGTTTTTTTTTCATAATGCCTAAATATATTGAGCTCAGATTTTGTTTATACATGTAGGTTTATCATGTACTGTTACAGATCAAGTTTGACTTTCATGGAGATTAACCCATTTTCCACACAGATTGCGCGCGATTGTGTAACTCCTCTATGTAATCCCGAATAACATAGGACCTCCAATGGCTTGTCAAGAAGGGCACAGTGTAAAACGCTCACTTAAAGCGCGATCGATCTAGGATCGATCCCCGTCGGTGGACCCATAGTACTATTTCTCGTTCCAGCCCAGTGCTCCATAACTGGTGTAACACAGACCGAGCTATGCATTATCTGGCCTGTGAGATGGTGAATATAAAATATCCCCTAATCGAAAAGTTAAAGTTTGCTTTGTTTAACGAAACCACTAGAGCAAATTGATTTATTGTTGGATGTTTGAAGTCAAACATATCATAATTTTGACACAGTCATAATACCTTGCGATAGTTTAGTAAAACTGTGTTTGTGTTTTGTATTAATAAATTATGTTATGTTATAGGAAGGATAGATTGCTGCCTGATCGGTTTTCCGATTTCTATAGCCGCTGGAACGTCGGGCGTTTACCTTTACGTTCACATAGAAATAAAAACATGCATATATGTTGTCCTAGGCGTACGGGGCAGGCTGATTTTTTTCCTGAATTAAAACAAAAACGCCCGAATCTCGATTACAGCATATATCAATATTTAGTAGCATTACTACTAAACAGCTATATAGGGTTGCAAACGAATCATTACACATTTTCACATGGATTAATATTGTGGGTAGAATGATGGAAATGCATGGTGAAAACGAATATCTCTATTGTTTTTACCCGAATTTGAGGATTTGTTCCAACACTGGGTGCCAGGCCAAACACCCTCCCCCGCCCCCTGCCCCGTACGTTTATGAACGTTGCTATGACTACACCAATTAAATAAAAAATTCACATCAATTTTAATCGTGTTCGTGTATTTTACATCTTATCGTCAAGGTGTATAGATTACGCCATGTACATTGTTATTTGTTTTCCAGCCAGTGCACCACGACTGGTATATTAAAGACAATGGTATGTGATGTCCTGTCTATGGGACGGTGCATATAAAAGATCCCTTGCTACTAATGGAAAAATGTAGCAGGTTTCCTCTTTATGACCGTGTTAAAATGATCGTATGTTTGACATCCAATAGTCGATGATTATTAAATCAATGTGCTATAGTGGTGTCGTTAAACAAAACAAACTGTAACTAACTTTGCTTATTTGTTCTTTGTCATCTTTCGAGCGTTCTTTTCGTTCAGTTATCCCACATTTTCCCATTATTATTGTATTATTTCTACTGACCAGTTATTGACTTAGCCGTCTTATTGTCTGTCGACAACAGCAGTCTCCACTGTACTAAAGATTCCTCAGCTAGTAAATGGTAAATCGCATGCCATTCCATAATTAAAGCCTACTTATATACATAGCCGTAGCAGCAATGTTAATGATGCTTGGTACACGTACCACACTGTTGTTGATGCATACCAGACTGGTGTTCACAACGCTGTTGTGGGGAGGGTTGTTTTGCGTTTATTGTGGATACCGTATAAATACCATGGTCAGCCAGTCAGCAGCAGGAAGTATTAGGCTTTTAAGCTTAAGGAACGTATTTCCGTTGTTTCAATACATCGCGTCAATACAAATAGATTTAGTGGAATGAGTCCTCTTTTCGTTCATACTTTCAGTTTTCCGTCCCAACTATTAGCCCAAGGGGAATGCATATAAAAGATAACTTGCTTTTAATGGCTTTCCTCTGAAGACTACGTGTCAAACTTAACAAATGTTTGAGATCCAATAACCGATGGTTAATTAAGCAGTGTGCTCTAGAGGTGTCGTTAAACAAAATAGAATTTAACACGATCTGTGTAACTTATTCAAAATTGTATCTCTGCAGAAAGCGTAGTCTAAAAGATGTTTTGACAAGGTCGTGAATATTCCCAGTCAGCAGAATGTATCGAACGTTCTTCCTGTGGCCTGATAACCCATACATGATAATTCGAAGTGTTATTATGTCACTGCCTGATAACACCTCCGTTGCTACCATGATAACTTTAGCGTTGTTATGTGTTATCATGCCACTAGGAAATGAGTTGTGCGCATGATGGATGTTTGTTCAGTTTTCAGGTAGGTCGTTCCCTCAATGTTTTTAAACATCCATTTACAGCACTAATTGTTGAACTGCATAAGTAAATATAGCATTTATACTTCCCGTAACATCAAATTACCTTTTATTTTTCAATTTTCCATTATTCGCTCCCATTTGGAATTAGACAGCATTTTTAATGAAATATTTTGAAACAAAAAACAAGTAGCTTCCTGCAAATAATGTTTACGCTGGAACAGCGTCTGACGTCACAGTCACTAGCAGCCAACGATGCAGATCTTCACGTCACATTTAAACTTTAGTTTATTTTCAACAAAAAAGGTACAAAAAGTGTCACGTTATGACAAAACAGACTTTGAAATATAATCAAAGTATTTTATTTAAAATTTGGAAACACATAACTTTATGGCTGGCTATGTTATTCCCAAGATGCTTTCGAGTATCTGCAATTATCCGACTTCTGGTAGTAATTTCTATACGATAATACTAATAGTTTCTATATACCTCTTTTGACTAAAATATATATTACAAAAATATAACTTGAAAGGGGATAGATAATAAAAAAAATTATCAGGTTACTACGTTTTGATATCATGGTTATTTGGCTCGGTTCCATAACGATGTAACTAGCTCGGTGAAGCTCGCAAACCTCGCCAAATATAACAAAATGCATTTTTTTCATATTTTTAAAAACGCACGATTATGGAGTCGCGTTTTAGTCTATTTTTAATGGTATTTCAACATCACAGACTCTTGTTTCACTCTGTTGTTTCCAAATTTGTTACTGGCTTGCAAATTAATTAAACTTAGTGTCCATTTTTACGGGTTGAAACTAGGTCTAGGTGAAAAATATGCCTTAGTGTTTAAACACTAGTGTATGTTCCTTTAATTTAACCTGGAAGCAAATACTAGTTCTAGACCGATTGTACTCATATAAACTTTACTCCAATGTTATATACATTTAAAGTAATCAGCTTCTTATTTATTTATTTATTTATTTATTTATTTATTTACGATATAAATAGAGAATAATACATGAGTGGCCGTTAGATACCATTTATCTCACAACGAGTTGTTTTAAAATGTGTCTAACGAACGAAAGCGAGTTTTTAAACGAGTTTTGAGGTAAATGGTATCTAACGGACACGAATGTATTATTCTGTTTCTTACATATCCTCAAAAAAAAGTTTTAAGCAAATTTTAACATTTTTTTCGACTAAAATTTATTTACAGCCGTTGCACTTGTAGCTAACTTACGCGTCACAGACACATGATTGTCGGGTTAACTATATGTCACAGTGTAATCTATTTCCACCGTGTTGGTTTTCATTGGATGCATGGCACTGGTGACCTGGTCACTACCTAGGAGCAGCCAGTCGTATGTTTTGAAACTGTTAATTGTGTAAACAAACCCATGTGTTATCAAAAATAACGCACGATGTTCTCACCAACGGGTTTGTAAAAAAATGTGATATTCGTCATTCTAATATTGACATATTTGGCAATAGTTGTATAATCTGAATGGTTGTTCAGTGCTTTAAAATGACATACCCTAGTTTTTAAACAATAAGGCATATTTTTTACTATTACAACCGTTTTTGATAACTGAAAGCATACTTTACTTAGATTTTATGGTTTAGGTTATCAATTTCCGTACATTCGAAATGTTTTTGGTCATCCTTGTGTTTTTAATATCACAAAATGCATTTCTCATATTTTTAAAAATGCACGTGCGTCTGAGAAATAACAGTTATTGAGTCGAGTTTTAGTCTATTTTTAGATGGTATTTGACCATTTCAAAGTGACAGACTCATGTTTCACTCTAGACTCATGTTTCACTCTATTCTAACTTTATCCAAATGTGTTACAAGTTTGTAGATTAATTAAACTTAGTGTTCATTTTCACGGGTTGAAACAAGGGTCTGTCCCTTTAACATAGAAAATAATAGCTGATAGTGAAATTGGTTATCAGAAAGCATATTGTGTATTTTGAGCAGCTATTGTCTCAAACTCCCTCAAACTTGCGTATTATATTATATAAACCGTAAATACATATTCTGGTACACGTACAGATAAACCAAGAAGCGAGTATTTAATACAGATTTCCATGGTCTTCTTCCGTGCGAATGCACCCCATTTGCAGCTCGAATTACACAATAATCAGTGGGATCGCTAGTTTATCGACAAGCAGTATCATAAAAAAAATCCGAAACGAAATATAGTTGTAAACATTTTTTTTGCTACATTTGCTTTTAGAGTGTTATAGACATAAAGATGCCGTAAATTTTCTCTGCCTGTCAGGGTTTATTTCATTAGAGCTCCGTGCGAACAAACATGTTCCTCTCATGGCTCGAGAAGGATTACAGTCCGGCTCAAGCTGGCGTGATGTTTATCATATAGCAGATCTTCGTAACTAATGATCATAAACCGGCCTCTATCCCGCCCCGGAAGTGGTCACTGGCGAAGTCAGAGGCTAGATCCGGGGCGGGCGTGCCTGAACCCTTGTGGATAGGGACACGTTAATACAGTTGCCCGTTGTACGTAAACCGGCCTCGGTGGTGTCGTGCTTAGGCCATCGAACATAAGGCTGGTAGCTAGGTACAGGGCTCGCAGCCTCGTACCGGCTCCCGCTCAGACTCGGTGAATTTTAACGAATCACTGGGTAGGTGTAAAACCACTACACCCTCTTCTCCCTCACTAACCACTAACAATTAAACAACTAATCCAGACAGCTGAGGTGTGTGTGTGTGTGTGTGTGTGTGTGTGTGTGTGTGTGTGTGTGTGTGTGTCCAGGACAGCGTGCTTGAACCTCAATTGGATATAAGCACGGAAATAAGTTGAAATGAAATGAAGCGATCATAACCAGAGCCTAACCAGAGCCACCATGGACGTGTACAAATTAGATGCCTGCCTACTAGAGGAAAAAGGAAAGGGGTATTTTTGTATAACTATATTATCTTAATTTTATAAAATTTTTAGGGTCTAAAATATGATTTTACAGAAACTGTTTAAAAAAGAAAGAAAGAAATGTTTTATTTACGGTTATATGGCGTCAGGCATATGGTTAAGGACCACACAAATATTGAGAGAGGAAACCCGCTGTCGCCACTTCATGGGCTACTCTTGTCGATTAGCAGCAAGGGTTCTTTTATATGCCTGTTTAAAAAGTGAAGATGCAATACAGTTTTTAAGCGTACTTAGGCAGGGGTGGAGTGGGGTCAGCTGTTTGGAAGTGATAATAATGTTAATAAAATTAATTTAATGTTGTAATCCAGATT
Source organism: Gigantopelta aegis (assembly GCF_016097555.1). Lineage (NCBI taxonomy): Eukaryota > Metazoa > Mollusca > Gastropoda > Neomphalida > Peltospiridae > Gigantopelta > Gigantopelta aegis. The sequence goes on from NC_054706.1 coordinate 62,762,101, forward strand.
CGGGCATTTTCGTTTACCTTGGGCACAAATCTGCCTGCCTCCTCCCTCCCCCCTTACAAAAATGGAAGCTCGTATGCCTATGAATCCGGCACACGTTCAGCCAGTATTTGTTTCTGTTCTTTTGTTTTGTTTCGTTTTGTTTTTTTGTGTTTTGGGGTAGTTTTTAGTTTTTTGTTCTAAACGCTTGCAAACTAGTTTTACTGGTTACCGAAGTGGTCATTCGGTTTAATGTGTAGCGTGAACATTAATCTAGCAAGCGTTAGCGAAAAACGACTGGCTGAACTTACTCCCGCTGTCTCCAGATAAGCCCCTGATATCGATTAACAGCAAGGGATATTTTATGCCTTTTCCACATAGAAAGTCACACTCGTCTACAGTGTCATAGTTCGTAGGATCGATAACCCGCGATGGACTCGGGTTTTTCCCCCCATCTCAGTCACTGCTTTACAACTGGTAAAGCAACGGCCGTGGTATGTGCTGTGTTGTAGATAGGAAAGTGGATATAAAATATATACAGTTTCGGTGGGCTCATTCTCAAATTGTCTTTTTCCCATCCTAACCAGTGCCAACAACTGGAATATGAAAGGACGTAGTATGTGCTGTCCTGTCTGTGGAGAATCGGGAGGGATCTAGAGCGCTTGTCTGAGGTGCTTTGGTTGCAGGATCGAACCTATTTGGACCTATTCTCTTATTTCCTATTCAAACATGTGCCCCACGACTGGTATATCAAAACCAACAACATTCAGCCGAATTTTTGTTGTTGTTGTTGTTTTGTTTGTTGTTGTTTGTTTGGGGGTTGTTTTTTTTTTTGTTTTTTTTTTCTTGGTTTTTTTTTTTTTTTTTGGGGGGGGGGGGGGCGGGGTTGACGTGATATCATGTATGGGCTTTATTATTATTATTATTTTATTTTTTTCGTTCCAACCAGGGCTCCACAACTGGATAAAGGCCTTAGTATGTGTTTTCCTGTTTGTTGAAAAGTGCATATAAAAGGTCCCTTGTTGCATTAGAAAACATGTAGCAGGGTTTCTTCTCATGACTACGAGTCAGAATCACCAAATGTTTGACATTCAATAGCCGATGATTAATAAATCAATGTGCTCTAGTAGTGCCGTTAAGCAAAACAAACTTTTTTATCTACGAATTAGCATGCGTACTAAATTTCTAAGTGATGTACGGATTTTCAATCAGACACGGGTGATATGTCTACAATAAAATATAAATAAATAAATAATAAAAATAAACACGAAAAACACAAAAAAAAGCCCACAAACACGCACACACCAAAACACCCCACAAAAAGAAAAATAATAAGAAAAAATAAGGAAAATAAAACGCACACAATAAAAAACAACAAAACCCCGTTCTTTTAGAAACCTTCCATTAACCCGGTGAGTTATTGCGAAGTATAGAACTGTCAAATCGATTTAACCACTGGAGCGCTCCGTAGAAGATAACACGTTTCCGAGTCGCTTCACTCGATGGCTAGAGATGTTTCGTCGATGGTTCCGACAGATGGCGAGGTGAGGCAATACGTTGACGTGCAAACAAACCGCGACTGATGAGCGGGGCAAATACCTGCTATTTATCACCTTCTTTTTCATAGAGTTACAGCTAATACATGGACAATACGTGGTCTCCATGAAGATAATAACAATAATATACTGAAGCTTTAAAGGGACAGATCCTTGTTTTAACCCGTGGAAATTAACACTAAGTTTAGTTAATGTACACACCTGTAACAGATGAAAATTAACACTAAGTTTAGTTAATGTACACACCTGTAACAGATGAAAATTAACACTAAGTTTAGTTAATGTACACACCTGTAACAGATGAAAATTAACACTAAGTTTAGTTAATCTACACACCTGTAACAGATGAAAATTAACACTAAGTTTAGTTAATGTACACACCTGTAACAGATGAAAATTAACACTAAGTTTAGTTAATCTACACACCTGTAACAGATGAAAATTAACACTAAGTTTAGTTAATCTACACACCTGTAACAGATGAAAATTAACACTAAGTTTAGTTAATCTACACACCTGTAACAGATGAAAATTAACACGAAGTTTAGTTAATCTACACACCTGTAACAGATGAAAATTAACACTAAGTTTAGTTAATCTACAAACCTGTAACAGATGAAAATTAACACTAAGTTTAGTTAATCTACACACCTGTAACAGATGAAAATTAACACTAAGTTTAGTTAATCTACACACCTGTAACAGATGAAAATTAACACTAAGTTTAGTTAATCTACACACCTGTAACAGATGAAAATTAACACGAAGTTTAGTTAATCTACACACCTGTAACAGATGAAAATTAACACGAAGTTTAGTTAATCTACACACCTGTAACAGATGAAAATTAATACTAAGTTTAGTTAATCTACAAACCTGTAACAGATGAAAATTAACACTAAGTTTAGTTAATCTACACACCTGTAACAGATGAAAATTAACACTAAGTTTAGTTAATCTACACACCTGTAACAGATGAAAATTAACACTAAGTTTAGTTAATCTACACACCTGTAACAGATGAAAATTAACACGAAGTTTAGTTAATCTACACACCTGTAACAGATGAAAATTAACACGAAGTTTAGTTAATCTACACACCTGTAACAGATGAAAATTAACACTAAGTTTAGTTAATCTACACACCTGTAACAGATGAAAATTAACACTAAGTTTAGTTATCTACACACCTGTAACAGATGAAAATTAACACTAAGTTTAGTTAATCTACACACCTGTAACAGTGAAAATTAACACTAAGTTTAGTTAATCTACACACCTGTAACAGATTTGGATAAAGTTACAATTGAGTGAAACATGAGTCTGTGACTTTGAAATGGTGAAATACCCTCTAAAAATAGACTAAAACTCGACTCCATAACTGTTACTTCTCAGACGCACGTGCGTTTTTAAAAATATGAACAATGCATTTTGTGATATTAGAAACACCGGGATGACCAGAAACACTTCAGTTCTACGGAAATGAATAATCTAAACAATAAAATATAAGAAATGTTTGATTTCAGTGATGATAAACGGTCTAATAGTGAAAAATATGCTGTAGTGTTTAAACACTAGGGTCTGTGCCTTTAATGCATATGTAAACTATTTAAGCAGCGAAGAAGACTTCTTTTGGATTCTTTAATTATACTGAGACAAGCTGATCTATCTACAGTTAGTATTAAATGGTAGAACCACGTTAAAGTAAAGTTTGTTTTATTTAACGACGCCACTAGAGCACATTGATTTTTTTTATCTCATCATCGGCTATTGGACGTCAAACATATGGTCATTCTGACACTGTTTTTTTAGAGGAAACCCGCTGTCGCCACATATGCTACTCTTTTACGACAGGCAGCAAGGGATCTTTTATTTGCGCTTCCCACAAGCAGGATAGCACAAACCATGACCTTTGTTGAACCAGTTATGGATCACTGGTCGGTGCAAGTGGTTTACACATACCCATTGAGCCTTGCGAAGCACTGACTTAGGGTTTGGAGTCGGTATCTGGATTACAAATCCCATGCCTCGACTGGGATCCGAACCCAGTACCTACCAGCCTGTAGACCGACGGCCTAACCACATTAAATCACGACGCTAACAAAGACGTTTTTATGTCCAGAAATATATTAAACAAACACAACGATCTGAGAAATAAAATGCTGTTAATAGAGAATAATACATGCGTGGCCGTTAGATACCATTTATTTTACGAGTTGTTTTAAAATGTATCTAACGAGCGAAAGCGAGTTTGATACGCTTTTAAACAACGAGTTGTAAGATAAATGGTATATATCGGACAAGAAAGTATTATTATATTTCTTACATATTCTCAAAAGCCAGGTTTTAAGCAAATTTTTGCTTTTTCCCCCGACTAAACGTTATTTAGAGCTCTTGCATTTACGCGTCATAGACAACTGATTGTCAGGTTAACTATACGTCACAGTGTAATCGATTTCGATCGTGCTGTTTTTTCATTAGATGTATGACATTGGTGCCGGGTCATTATCTAGGGGCAGCCAGTCATATGTCTTGAAACTGTTAACACACGTACCTGTGTAATTAAAGGGACATACCCTAGTTTTGAAACACTAACGCATATTTTTGACTATTATAACCGTTTTTGATAACTTAAATCATACTTTACTTAGATTGTATTGTTTAGCTTATCAATTCCATACATTCAAAGTGTTATTGATCATCCTGGTGTTTTTAATATCACAAAAAGCATTTCTCATATTTTTAAAAACGCACGTGCGTCTGAGAAGTAACACTTACGGAGTCGAGATTTAGTCTATTTTTAGAGGGTATTTCACCATTTCAAAGTCACAGACTCATGTTTCACTCTGTTGTAACTTTATCCAAATGTGTTATAGATTAGTAGATTAACTAAACTTAGTGTTAATTTTCACGGGTTGAAACTAGGGTATGTCCCTTTAAATAAATAACGAATCATGTTTTCACCAACGAGTAAGAAAAATAAATTATAATTAGTTATAACTAATTTTAATTAGCTATGCGGAAACCGTCTATAAGTATTTACTATCAATGTTGTGCTTTCTGAGCAGAAAGTGAATTGCATTCATTTTACTTCTTCTCTTTCCCCTTTCATTTTCATTCACATTATTTATTTGTTTTGCTTTCTTTAAAAAACATTAATAAAACACACTATTCCAATGAGAGTATAAGAGCCAAACAACACTCATCCAGTGTGAATGAACCTTTAGAATTGACTTCCGTGGATCTGATTATAAATGCACCTTTAACTAGACAAGACAAAAAGAAAACATTGGTAGATAAATACAGTAAGGAAGGAAGACGAAGGAAGAAAACATTGGTAGATAAATACAGTAAGGAAGGAAGACGAAGGAAGAAAACATTGGTAGATAAATACAGTAAGGAAGGAAGACGAAGGAAGAAAACATTGGTAGATAAATACAGTAAGGAAGGAAGACGAAGGAAGAAAACATTGGTAGATAAATACAGTAAGGAAGGAAGACGAAGGAAGAAAACATTGGTAGATAAATACAGTAAGGAAGGAAGACGAAGGAAGAAAACATTGGTAGATAAATACAGTAAGGAAGGAAGACGAAGGAAGAAAACATTGGTAGATAAATACAGTAAGGAAGGAAGACGAAGGAAGAAAACATTGGTAGATAAATACAGTAAGGAAGGAAGACGAAGGAAGAAAACATTGGTAGATAAATACAGTAAGGAAGGAAGACGAAGGAAGAAAACATTGGTAGATAAATACAGTAAGGAAGGAAGACGAAGGAAGAAAACATTGGTAGATAAATACAGTAAGGAAGGAAGACGAAGGAAGAAAACATTGGTAGATAAATACAGTAAGGAAGGAAGACGAAGGAAGAAAACATTGGTAGATAAATACAGTAAGGAAGGAAGACGAAGGAAGAAAACATTGGTAGATAAATACAGTAAGGAAGGAAGACGAAGGAAGAAAACATTGGTAGATAAATACAGTAAGGAAGGAAGACGAAGGAAGAAAACATTGGTAGATAAATACAGTAAGGAAGGAAGACGAAGGAAGAAAACATTGGTAGATAAATACAGTAAGGAAGGAAGACGAAGGAAGAAAACATTGGTAGATAAATACAGTAAGGAAGGAAGACGAAGGAAGAAAACATTGGTAGATAAATACAGTAAGGAAGGAAGACGAAGGAAGAAAACATTGGTAGATAAATACAGTAAGGAAGGAAGACGAAGGAAGAAAACATTGGTAGATAAATACAGTAAGGAAGGAAGACGAAGGAAGAAAACATTGGTAGATAAATACAGTAAGGAAGGAAGACGAAGGAAGAAAACATTGGTAGATAAATACAGTAAGGAAGGAAGACGAAGGAAGAAAACATTGGTAGATAAATACAGTAAGGAAGGAAGACGAAGGAAGAAAACATTGGTAGATAAATACAGTAAGGAAGGAAGACGAAGGAAGAAAACATTGGTAGATAAATACAGTAAGGAAGGAAGACGAAGGAAGAAAACATTGGTAGATAAATACAGTAAGGAAGGAAGACGAAGGAAGAAAACATTGGTAGATAAATACAGTAAGGAAGGAAGACGAAGGAAGAAAACATTGGTAGATAAATACAGTAAGGAAGGAAGACGAAGGAAGAAAACATTGGTAGATAAATACAGTAAGGAAGGAAGACGAAGGAAGAAAACATTGGTAGATAAATACAGTAAGGAAGGAAGACGAAGGAAGAAAACATTGGTAGATAAATACAGTAAGGAAGGAAGACGAAGGAAGAAAACATTGGTAGATAAATACAGTAAGGAAGGAAGACGAAGGAAGAAAACATTGGTAGATAAATACAGTAAGGAAGGAAGACGAAGGAAGAAAACATTGGTAGATAAATACAGTAAGGAAGGAAGACGAAGGAAGAAAACATTGTAGATAAATACAGTAAGGAAGGAAGACGAAGGAAGAAAACATTGGTAGATAAATACAGTAAGGAAGGAAGACGAAGGAAGAAAACATTGGTAGATAAATACAGTAAGGAAGGAAGACGAAGGAAGAAAACATTGGTAGATAAATACAGTAAGGAAGGAAGACGAAGGAAGAAAACATTGGTAGATAAATACAGTAAGGAAGGAAGACGAAGGAAGAAAACATTGGTAGATAAATACAGTAAGGAAGGAAGACGAAGGAAGAAAACATTGGTAGATAAATACAGTAAGGAAGGAAGACGAAGGAAGAAAACATTGGTAGATAAATACAGTAAGGAAGGAAGACGAAGGAAGAAAACATTGGTAGATAAATACAGTAAGGAAGGAAGACGAAGGAAGAAAACATTGGTAGATAAATACAGTAAGGAAGGAAGACGAAGGAAGAAAACATTGGTAGATAAATACAGTAAGGAAGGAAGACGAAGGAAGAAAACATTGATTTAAACAAAAATCTAAAATAAACAAAAACCGAACAAATGAAATAAATGAATGAATTAAAAAAAAAAAAAAACGAAAGAAAAACCCCCACCTTAATTTAAAGGAAAAAAAGAACATAAAAAATAGGCGAATAACTGAAAAATTACGAAATAGCATTATTAGGTTAAAAAATAAAGAATTAATTTAAAACCAAAAAGACCGGTGCGGTTAAAAGAACTCAACCAGGGTGAAACAAAAGCGGCAGAATGAATTTAAAGAAAAACATAGAAAACCACGAACATAAATTTAGACGAATTAATGAAAGGAAGAAAAATAAACAAAATACTTAAACAAACAAACAATCAAACAAACAAAAACTACACAAACAACACACATACACACACACACACACACACACACACACACTCACCCCCCACCACACCCACACACACACGCCCACACACCCACACACACACACAGAGAGAGAGAGAGAGAGAGAGAGAGAGAGAGAGAGAGAGAGAGAGAGAGAGAGAGAGAGAGAGAGAGAGAGAGAGAGAGAGAGAGAGAGAGTAAAAAAATTCACTAATAGATATAGTATATAGAGGATCATTCCCGAGTGTCTTGTGATATAATCTGTCAGGACAAGTTGATAAAAATATAAAATCCGAGGCTTGCTGTGGATTTTTATACTTTCGTCAACGAGTACTGCTAAATTATGATATAACAAGACACGAAGGGGTATTCTTTTTATCATCTATTATCATTCTTTTCATTTGCGACAATTTTAAAGAATGTCAGTAATGTGGGTTGAATGTCACTATATTTGGCAGCGGTAGACTCGTTAACTAGCAGAACGACAGCGGCGTGACGTCACTAATGATAGGTTTAGCGCTGAAACATACACAGTGACGTAACAAAAGAAGCGACATCTCCTAGGAGAATATCGCAGGAGATATCGCAAATTATAGTGCCAGCGATATCTCCTACAAAACCTTTTAATGGATGATAAAATAATTTTTATTGATAATACAAGATGTATCCCTCGCACATATTCACCAAATGGATGCAAAAAGTATAATGAACAATCCTGGGTTCAGCCAAACATTAGGCTATTTACGGTTTGACAAACAGTCTAGGATTGCAACAACACGTCCAACAACAGTTAAAGTTAGTTTTGTTTAACGACACCACTAGAGCACATTGATTTATTAATCATCGGCTATTGGATGTCAAACATTTGGTAATTTTGACATATAATCTTACAGAGGAAGCCCACTACATTTTTTCCATTAGTAGCAAGGGATCTTTTATATGCACTATCCTATAGACAGGATAGTACATACCACGGCCTTTGGTGCACCAGTCGTGGTGCACTGGCTGGAGCGAAAATCTAACAACAGATAGCTGTTTTTCTTTCGTCGCGTCCTCTCCTTCTTGTTCGTACTGACACACAATCACACGTCTACCAGACGTACTGCTGATGCATGTTTCATAACATGGCATCAAACTATGATTAACGTCACTTCTCCACTCAGCACATTTCCACTCTTAACGATCAGTTAAAAGTAATTGAAGCCTTTGTGTGTCCATATTCTATTCGCCAAATCGATCTGTCTGTCTTCTCAGCTGGACTGTAATAGAAATTCACCTTTCTTCTTAAATGTATGTTCTATTGCAAATCAAACCGAAATTATTTCCAAAAGGAAACTAGTTTCATGGAGGCTGTGAAGGACTATAATTCCCAAACATCCCATGTTGGATTGTGTCTTTAATCGAAGAAGAAGAGAAACAGAAAACAAAAGAAAATAAAGAAAGACTTGACTGTTTTACGAAACAATTTGCAAAAATTATGTATCGCGGCTTTAAGTATTACGAAACAGGGGCCTAATTTACTAAACTCTCGCAACTTTGCGATCTCGCAGTGCATGAATGAATGAATCTTTAACGACACTCCAGCACAAAAATACACAGGGGTGTCGTTAAACATTCATTCATTCATGCACTGCGAGTTCGCAAAGTTGCGAGAGTTTAGTCAAGAAGATGCTCTGTTCTCTAACAGAGCCTAAGAAACCTTTGTGAATTAGGCCCCAGTCTTGTAACCAGTTTAGTCTTGGTGCCCATCGAAGTTGTAAAGGTGCCCTAATTTATGTTATTAAACTCGACCCCTATATCCGCAAAACAAACCCCCACTTTTGCTAATTTTAGTGGTGCTCTGAACTTGTTTCAAAGACTATAGTAACCTATACTCTGAAACTAATTGAATCAAATTACGTGATTTGATGAGCAGATAAATCAACATTCTGTGGAAACATGTCTGTCAAATATGTCGGCAATGACGGGCATGTCAGCATTTAAAGAGCTATTTTATTTTAAGTTGGAGGCACCTTTTGAACTTTGACCCGGTGAGGTGGCGATGAAGTGCTCATAAAATATCTCTTTCTCTGCTACGAAACGGGACGTAGCTCTGTGGTAAAGCGCTAACCTGATGTGCGGTCGGTCTAGGATCGATCCCCGACGGTGGGCCCGTTTGGGCTATTTCTCTTTCCAGCCAGCGCTCCACAACTGGTGTAACAAAAGCTGTGGAATGTACTATCCTGTCTGAAATGCTGCATCTATAAAATATCCCTCACTGTTAATGGTAAAGAATAGCCCTTGCGTGGGAGCCAGCGGTTTTCCTCTCTCATTATCCGTGTGGTCCTTAACCATACGTTCTTCATCATATAACCGTAATTAAAATGTGTTGAGAGCGTCGTTAAATAAAACATTCCTTCCTGCATTCGTTTTGCTGCTAATTAAAATGGGTAGCCTGTGTATCCGCAGCTAGGTTGTTCTTTCATTAATTATCGACACCGCAGTTATCATGTTAGAAACGTAACACCACTGATCAAACAGTGTGCTGGGGTGTCGCCATTCGTCTGATATACTGACCAACAGAAGAAACGCCAGTATTATTTTGTTGACTTTTTATTAATATATTTTAATGACTTTTGAAAACAATTGCTAGATACTAAAGTTATATGGTCCTCTACACATATTTCGCGGTAGTTCTGTCTATAACTTACAGTTTCTTAGGGGTAGGACGTAGTCCAGTGGTAAAGCGCTCGCTGTTTGTCTAGGATCGATCCCCATCGGTAGGTCCATTGGGCTATTTCTATGTAAGGGCTCATTCCAGTTAGGGGTGGGACGTAGCCCATTGGTAAAGCGCTCGCCTGATGCGTGGTCATCCTGGGATCGATCCCCATCGGTGGTATATTAAAGGCCGTGGTATGTGCTATCCTGTTTGTGGGATGGTGCATGTAAAAGATCCCTTGCTACTAATGGAAACATGTAGCGGGTGTCCTCTCTAACACTATGTCAAAATGACCAAATGTTTGACATCCAGTAGCCGATGATTAATAAATCAATGTACTCTAGTGGTGTCGTTAAACAAACAAACTTTAACTTTTACAGTTTATTGCTTATAAAGTTCATTTGGTGTGCTCTCGCTTGTCATTTCTTGGTGTGATTGTTTGACGCACGCCACGTTTTATGATACTGGGCTTTTGTAAGACTTTTTTCACAAATATATCCTATTGAGTCTTCAGTATGTGTAATACTGTAGAACCCATATGCTGTGCTCGAGTGTGCTCGTAATTACCATTTCAACAACTTCCGAGTTGAAAATAGCGTTCGAAAGGCTCCGGAGTTCTATTTCCGGCTTGTAAAGTTAGGAGAAAAAAATCTAACCGAGCGACCTTCACCTTTTCGAAGAAATGTTTTCCTCTGAAATCCGTTTTGATGATAAACAATAAAGCATGCATCTTAATTGTTCAATCGAAGACGATCGATCGCTGCAAAAGTTGCAGGAGACTATTTTAATACATTTTTCGTGTCACTTTAATTTCAAAAAAAAAGAAGAAGACGTAATTCATATTTTTTTTAACATTTCAAACATTCGAGTCGATGAAATAGCAAAATATTATAAATTTTAATTGGAGGTGTAGCAGAATTATTTTAAACAGTTTTATTATTACTTTTTAAAGATACTAGTCTGGGCTGAATTTACGAAGCCTGTTTTTTTCTTAAACGCAGGTGTTTAAGCATTGTAAATGTAGGTCGGGGCTGGATTTTGCTCAGTCGATTGAGTGCTCGCTTGAGGTGTTTGCGTCGCAGGGTCGAACCACATTGGTAGACCCAATCAACTGATTAGGGTTTTTTTCTCGTTCCAACCAGTACACCACAACTAGACAAAGGCCGTGGTATGTGCTTTCCTGCCTGTGGGAAAGTGCATATAAAAGATCCCTTGCTTCATAAGGGGAAAAAGTAGCGGGTTACTCCTGATGACTACAAGTCAAAATAACCATATGTTTGACATCCAGTAGCCGATGAGTAATTAATCAATGTGCTCCAGTGGTGTCGTTAAACAAAACAAACCTCTTTTGTAAATGTAGGTAGTTACACGCGTGTAAGTCTAAAACAGGCTTTGTATATCGGCTCTACTAGCTAAATTTGTCAGTGATATACATTGCTGTTGACTGTTGTTTAACGGGTCCAGTCAGGTGGTTCGATCCTACGACGCAAGCACCTCAGGCGAGCGCTATACCGACTGAGCTAGATCACGCCCCTACGTTCTTACAAGAGTTAGTGCACCCGAACGCAAACAAGTTGTTATTACCTGTTTACACCTCGGAAATATCAATTTCCGAGCACACTAATCCGGAACATAAGCTTTTAACTGTGTTCACTCAGATAAGATCTTTAAATATTTAGGCTGCAATGTGCCCGGCGAATCTGTGGTTGATTATACACTCAGAAATAACTGTTAGATATTTGTAGATTTACTTACTATGACAATACACCGCATAAAGTAGGAATTAAATAATTAAATGGGGAAAAAACCATGTTGGGAACAGTTAAATAAAAGAGTAAAGTTTGTTTTATTTAACGAAGCCACTAGAGCACATTGATTTTGTATTTTATCATCGGCTATTGGACGTCAAACATATGGTCATTCTGACACTGGTTTTCAGAGGAAACCCGCTGTCGCCACATAGGCTACTCTTTTACGACAGGCAGCAAGGGATCTTTTATTTGCGATTCCCACAGACTGGATAGCACAAACCATGGCCTTTGTTGAACCAGTTATGGATCACTGGTCGGTGCAAGTGGTTTACACCTACCCATTGAGCCTTGCGGAGCACTCACTCAGGGTTTGGAGTCAGTATCTGGATTAAAAATCCCATGCCTCGACTGGGATCCGAACCCAGTACCTACCAGCCTGTTGACCGATGGTCTAACCACGACGCCACCGATTCCGGTCAGTTAAATTAATACATTCCAGATGTATTTTTTCTGAGGTGACATCTCAAACGTTGATTTGTAAGTCAACTGTGAAGCACACATCCGTTAATTAGCAGTACAAACGGTAAAACAAGAAACAACAAAGGTTTTAAAGACACTATGTGGTAACCTGTAATCAGCGGCCACCTGTCTTAAGGGGCCACTTTTATCTACTCCCTTGTGTGACCGCTTAAGACAGATTTGACTGTATTTTCAGCACGAATCCATGTTTTAGACAGAAATACTGTAAACCGTTTTTATGTTTTAAATAAAATCTCCTTTCACGATTATTATTATTTTTATTTTATGTATTTTTAAAAATGTTTTTAGACAGAGACGGGATACAGCGAGCCAGACCGACAGATGTGCGTCTAATTCCATATAGCATATTGATTGATGGGATAAGCAATAATATTCTGTAATTACACGATGTCGTGAAAGTATGTAATTACAACGAGACTGACAGACATAAAAAGTGTCGTCTGTCATTGGCAGTGTTAAGTGAACGACCTTAAACCGCTTTCTAGATAACAATCTCTTTACAGCCATTTTTTCTTTAAGCACTTTTGTATACTTTGGGGAAATCAGTAGCTCTAATAAGTAATCATCCCGTGGTGGAAATAAAAAGGTATTTCTTACTATTGCCAATGTTTAACAGTCGAGTGTCTGATGTGCATACACTAGGAGCTTCTATATTGTGACTATTTTGTCTGTGAGTCTGTGGAAAATGTTTAGAGAATACAATTTGAAACTTTTGTAATTATTCAAATCATTATAATTATTTAACCAAACATCAGGTAAAAAAAAAGCCAAGTATTAACCACCCCAAGAAATAGAAGCCTACGAGACGGACGGGGTGGTGGTGGTGGGTGGCTGGGGGTGATCAGGTGGCTCGCACTTGCCCCCTAGTGCTGGACAAAAACCTCAAATTTGGGCAAAAATGATAGAGATATTTGAGCAGTATAGTATAGTTTATTAGCTTTAAGCCTTACGGCTCATAGGCATATACATATACATTCAATAAACAATGATACAAACAGATAATATATACAATGGGTGATTGTGTAATTGGAGGATGGACAGTTATATATGCTTAGAACGTAAAAGGTTGCATGTTTGAGAAATTTACCGAGATTACACAGTTCTTTTCTGTTTTGAACTGATAATAATTGTACAATTTTAAACATAGATGGTTTGAACCAATAATATTTTTTTTATGTAAGTAATTCGTAAACCTGAAACCTTTGTACCATGTATTTTCATCATTCTACTCTCAAAATTAGTAATCCGTATGAAAATGCGTAGTGATTTGTTTGCAACTCAATATGGCAGTTTGGCAGTAATGATAATATGATTAAATGTTGTTATCCAGATTCGGGCATTTTCGTTTCATTCGGGCAAAAAAACAGCCTGCCCCCGTCCCCCTACTCATTTAGGAGTCCGTACGCCTATGCCAAGAAATATATTTCCCCGAGTGCGCTATTAACCCCGTAGTTGTATATTAAAAAAAAAAAAAAAAAAAAAAAATATGTAACGACGCACTCAACACATTTTATTTACGGTTATATGGTGTCAGACATATGGTTATGGACCACACAGATTTTGAGAGGAAACCCGCTGTCGCCACTACATGGGCTACTCTTCCGATTAGCAGCAACGGATCTTTTATTTGCGCTTCCCACAGGCAGGCTAGCACAAACCATGGCCTTTGTTGAACCAGTTATGGATCACTGGTCGTTGCAAGTGGTTTACACCTACCCAATGAGCCTTGCGGAGCACTCACTCAGGGTTTGGAGTCGGTATCTGGATTCGGTATCTGGATTAAAAATCCCATGCCTCGACTGGGATCCGAACCCAGTACCTACCAGCCTGTAGACCGATGGCCTGCCACGACGCCACCCAGGCCGGTAGTTAGTTGTATATTAATACAAACTGTTAGACTAGTTCCAAAACCTAGTGTCCGCCATCACGGTTTCTTAGCTACTTTTAATTAGAGTTCCACTTTTGTGGAAGACCTGGTTGGCCGAGTGGTTACAGTCGCGTGCTGTCAAATGTCATGCGAATGGCTGCAGTAGGTTCGAATCTTGCCAGTTACCACTTCGTGTTTGTGCTATTTTCCATAGACAAGAACGTTCATACATGTACCTACACTGTACCTTTGATTTTATCAGTCGTGAGGCACCCAATGTGTCGACCGTGGGTCGTGGATCTTGCTACCCATAGCATCTCAGGCACAGGCCTCTACCACTGATCTATCATCATTTTATATATACACATCCAAACGGGAAAAAAGAAAAACAAGAAAAGAAATATACTTCAACAAAATAAAATAAACCAACCCCCACCTGAAGTAAAGTACGAAAACCCCCAAAACAAAAAAGCAACAATCACCACCAGAAATATGCTTTAACAAATAATAAAATGAGCACCCACCTACTTAAAACAATGTAGGTACAAAAATAAAATAAAAATAAAAATAAAAAAATCTATAAAAAAAAATCAAAAAAAATCCACCCCAAACAAAATCCACAAATACTACTCCACTCCCAATAATAAAAAAAAAACCCACATAAAACAACACAAAACGAACTGTGTGTGTGTGGGGGGGGGGGGGGTGGGGTGACCGGGGGGGGGGGGATTTTCTTACTACTACACCGTCGGTTTTCCTCACAACAGACCACCTAGATTCATTGAAATGTTGACCCGAATACCTGCACCGCCTTTCAAGTGGACTTAGATAATCAGTGCTGTGTTAGTCTACACAACGTTCCTGATGCTGAAGAGTGTTGAAGTGATTCCAGAAATCATCTCATTTCGCTGATGAGTGAGTGGGAGATTGTATCTCTTCTCGCATACCTATCACCACTTTTAATGACGAACTGTATCGTGATTTATTACGCAAGCGTGGGTGCTACGTGATTGTGATGATCATGGTAACTCTTCGCACGTTAATAATGTCGGAGCAGTGCCTAGATTAAAATAAGTTGGGAGGCAGCATTAAACCAAAAAAAAAGGTTTTCCAGTTAGGAAGAAGGGCAGTTAGAAAAAAAGACACTGGTAATTTTAATGTCCCTTTTTGGTAAAACTGCTACTTACCTCCGCTAATTACATTTTCAAGGTTTAAGCACACTGTTCGTGACATGCATCTCTGCCGCGCGGATAATATAAAGTTAAAGTGTCTTTTTGTTGAATCACAACATTAGAACACATTCTGACTCGTAGTCTTCGGAGAAAACTTGCTAGATATTTTCTTTTGTATGCACTTCCCAAACAGGAAAGGACAGCACATACAACGGACTTTGATATACCAGTCGTGGAGCAGTGTTTGAGACGGGGGAGGGGGGAGGATTCAAAGAATGGGTCAGCAGCAGTGATTCGATCCTGCAATTAAACACACTAGGCGAGCGTTCTACCAAATAAGGTAGATCCCGCCCTGTTTATCAATTGGGGGGGAGGGGGGAAGACAGTTCAAAAGGCACGTCTAAATTAACACGGTCCTGGACAGCTGCCACTTACCTCATCTAGCTACGATCCAGTAGATACAGTTACGGTTCAAGCAAGCTGTTCTTGACACGCAGCACCGCCATCTGGATAATATAAAGTTAAAAGTTTGTTTTGTTTAACAAAACCACGATATGACACTGCGTATTTAGTCGTTGGCTATTATTGCATGTTACATATCTGATAATTATGACACATGACGTAGTCTCCCGAGGAAACGCGCCAGCGTACACGTTTTCCATTAGCAGCAAATGATTTTTTATATGCACTTTTTCACAGACAGAACATACCATACTACGGACTTTGATATATCGGTCGTGGGTAACTGGTATTACTACTGGTATATGATGTTAATTGTACTCATTCCCACAATTTAACAGGACATACCCTAGTTTTTAAACGCTAAGGCATATTTGTTTACTATTAGAGCCGTTTTTGATAACTGAAATCATACTTTACTTACATTTTATTGTTTAGATTATCAATTTCCGTACATTCGAAGTTTTGTGGTCATCCTGGTGTTTTTAATATCACAAAACGCACGTGCGTCTGAGAAGTAACAGTTATGGAGTCGAGTTTTAGTCTATTTTTAGAGGGTAATTCACCATTTCAAAGTCACAGACTCATGTTTCACTCAATTGTAACTTTATCCAAATGTGTTACAGGTGTGTAGATTAATTAAACTTCGTGTTAATTTTCATCTGTTACAGGTGTGTAGATTAACTAAACTTAGTGTTAATTTCCACGGGTTGAAACTAGGGTCTGTCCCTTTAAGTGATGGAAGTCAGTTAAATATGTTTGGGTTTGAGTTTATTTGATTCTTAAATAAAAAATATTAAATAGATCAGAGATTTGTAGGTACATCTCAGTGAACAGGATAATTGCTAGGTCCAATTTAATTTAATGTTTTAAAAGATTTAATTCAAATCCTTTCTGAATTCATGCAGTTTTAGCCGACTGTGTATTTGTGTGTTTATATATTTTTATATGATTCATATATGAAAATAAATGGTTGATTGATTGTTTGGTTGATTTGGAACTTAATTATGCTTTCTCATCTCTTTGGTGAAACTCTTGCACACTTTAAGTTTCATAGATGAAATGACGGACTTGGTAGCTATGGTGACAGCATTCACGACTAGTGCCGCCGGTGGGACAGGTTATGCTCAACTTTTGCGAATACCTGATATCATCACTGTTTTGACAGTTATTCATGAGTCCGGTGCTAGTTTTGATTTAGTAAACTAGTCTGGGAGTGGCAGTCCTCTTTGTGGCGATGCAAGAGGGATGAAATATCCATTAAAGGACCTCCTCGGGAGTGTCTGTTGTCCTGTAGGCGAGGCACTGGATAGAGATTCATGGATTTATCCATTGCTTTGCCGAATACCCATTGGACTCTGCTATGCGCAGAGATACGGCCCTGATCATGTGTTACAAAACATCGTAAGCCAAGTTTTGCATGTAAATGTAAATCTACGACTAAACCACAATTCTTATTACAATTATAGTTTTTAAAAATATAGTTATTAGAACACATATTTCATTTTCTTGTCTTTAAAATACTCCAGCTTCCGTAATGATGTAAATTGTTTGCATGAAATTGATGCCAAACACGAGTAAACGCACATCCGGTATAACTGCTAGTAGTAGACGTAAACACGAGTAAACGCACATCCGGTATAACTGCTAGTAGTAGACGTAAACACGAGTAAACGCACATCCGGTATAACTGCTAGTAGTAGACGTAAACTTACGATGTTTAGTGAAATGGGCCCCAGATTAATTGCATAATCGAAAGTTGATGCAAACTGATTATAACCGATTATCGAAGGCGAAATTTCAACCGATTCCTAATGCTTATCACAAGCACCGCTAACACACACATTCCTTTTCTTTAACACCACAGTCTACTTAATGAACTGAGTCATTTTTGCTCTGGTCGCTGAAATCAATTTATCTTTAACACTGACGAAGCTCTTCATATCTACGTTGAATTATCTAGTCCATACGTGGTTTATAACGGCTTCCAACAAGCAAATTAGTTGCTGCCCTACTGATTTCCGGAGAAAATCGTTTTCGATAAACGAGGCAGATTAGAAAAATTGTCGTGTCTCTGATTTATTACCCACGATGTCGGTCAGTCTGTCTACGTCGGCGACGACGGCGTTTTGAAAGTTTCGGTTTAATCTTCATAAAAATCGTTTTAGATACGATCTCGTGCCATCGTAATAAATGTGTGCATTTCATGTTTGACTTCAAGGATGTTGTGATGTCAATTTTGCAGTTGATTAAAAAAGAGTTTGCCCCTTTAACGGTTAGCAATGTTCCTTTTCCAGATCTTGGTATACTGCGTTGGTAAACGCGTGAGATTAAAGGGACAGACCCTAGTTTCAACCTGTGAAAATTAACACTAAGTTTAGTTAATTTACAAACCTGTAACACATTTTGATAAAGAAGTTACAATTGAGTGAAACACACGAGTCTGTGACTTTAAAATGGTGAAATACCCTCTAAAAATAGACTAAAACTCGACTCCATAACTGTTACTTCTCAGACGCACGTGCGTTTTTAAAAATATGAGAAATGCATTTTGTGATATTGAAAAACACCAGGATGACCAAAAACACTTTGACTGTACGGAAATTGATAATCTAAACAATAAAATCTCAGTAGAGTATGATTTCAGTTACCAAAAAATGGCCCTAATAGTAAAAAAATATGCCTTAGTGTTTAAAAAGTAGGGTATGTCCCTTTAAAACTAAAAGCATCTCTCTGTGTGATTTACAGCAATTAAAATACATTTGTAGGTTGGTTTATTTTTATCTTTGTTATCACACACAATGGCGGATCTAGGATTTATCTTGGAAGGATAGTTTTTCTGATAAACTGTCATGTTTATGAGAGAAAAATAGGTGTATTTAGTCGGAGCCATTTAGGAAGAAGGTACCCATCGTTGAGAAATATAATGAATGGTTTCGTAATATTTTATGATAGGCATTCGAAGGCGGGCGGGATGTAGCTCAGTGGTACAGCGCTCGTCTGATGCGCGATCGATCTAGGATCGATTCCCGTCGGCGGGCCCATTGGGCTATTTTTCGTTCCACCCGGGCTCCACAACTGGTGTAGCAAGGCCGTGGCATGTACTATCCTGTCTGTGGGATGATGCATATAAAAGATCCATTGCTGCTAATCGAAAAGAGTAGCCCATGAAGTGGCGACAGCGGGTTTCCTCTCTCAATATCTGTGTGATTCTTAACCACATGTCTGACGCCATATAACCGTAAAATAAAATGTGTTGAGTGCGTCGTTAAATAAAACATTTCCTTCCTTCCTTCGTAGGCCATTTTACAGTTCGATGTCTGAAATAAACGGGCATTAGCATTGGGATGCTCTTAATGTAATTCATTCGTTCGCTCGTTCGCTCGTTCAATCGTTTGTTCGCCCGTCTGTCTGCCCATCCGTTTGTGTGTCTGTTCATTCACTCGTTCGTTCATTTGTTCATTGCTTCATTCATACATTCATGCACTCATGTCTCATTGACTTACTCATTCATTTATTCTCTCATTCCATTTTGGCATCAAATTGAAATGTTATTTAGCATCATTATTGTCTCCAAGAACCGATACGGAATAATCGATATTCTCTTAAAATGTAAGTTAAACTTATAAACATGGAGGATTAAACGATTGGCCGTCATCAATAAAACGTGAAAGCAAAAGTTTTACGGCGTACTTCATTCCAAACTGACTGACAAAAAGACGTGTTTATCAGGCTTCCATCACATCCTGGGTCCTTCCTCTTCCGAGAAGAGGCCAGCGATTTGACCCGTCTGAATATTGTGACCGTCAAGACGTTGATAATGTCGCAAGCTAGTTACCAAATGGAAAATTCTTTCAGTACAGATTCTACGTGGGTTTTCTCTCAATTATTTTATCCTGTCAGTGCGTTAAAAGTGATTGTAACTTTTGACAGTATTTATTGGAGAAGTCGCTTACTCAGCTAACAATATTATGGGATCGATCCGCTTAGTACACCAACAGGGGCGGATTCAGAATGAAGTAACGGGTGGGGAGGTGAGTCACAACATTTTGAAAAGGACAATTTGAATATGTGGAAGGAACATTTAATAGGCTGAGCTCCCAAATGGAGTTAGATTTGTAAAGCGTTCGGGTCATGCTCTCTCTGGAAAATTATTGTGGATTATGAATTTGTTTTAAGTCGTTAAAAAGGATACTTCAACCGGGTGAGGGCGGTGAGTGGGATCACAGAACCCCTGTGACTCCCTCTGGATCAGCCAATTCACCAGTATCAAAAGATAACTAATAAATCATACCAACCAGAGCCGTGTCCCTACGAAACAGTACACTAGTTTGACAGACAGGTGTATATACCTATGTGTATGAACAGAAACTTAGTACAACTGAAAAATAGTATCTTATGATAGCTTGGGACGGGACGTAGCCTAGTGGTAAATCACACGCCTGATGCTCGGTCGGTCTAGGATCGACTCCCCGTCGGTGTGCCCATTGAGCTATTTCGATATCCGATAGCCGATGAATAATAAAATCAATGTTCTCTAGTGATAGCGTTAAACACAACAAACTTTAACTTTATGATAGTGTTCACTGTAGAATTATTTAGTCAACTACATGTACGTTTTTGAAGCGATCGCCTAGTTTGCGTGGCATAAAAGCAAACAAACGGAAACAAAACAAAATTCGATCGTCCACCCATGGCGGAACTAAGCTCTCTTTCTTGTACAACTGGGACGTAAATTATAGACTAAAGCCATGGGTATTACATTAAGGAAGGAAATTGTTTATTTAACGACGCACTCAACACATTTTATTTACAGTTATATGGCGTCAGATATTATGGTTAAGGACCACACAGATATTGAGGGAGGAAACCCGCTGTCGCCACTTCATGGGCTACTCTTTTCGATAAGCAGCAAGGGATCTTTTATATGCACCATCCCATAGACAGGATAGCACATACTACGACCTTTGATGTACCAGTCGTGGTGCACTGGCTGGAGCGAAAAACAGCCTAATGGGCCCACAAACCGCCGCGCATCAAGCAGGCACTTTACCACTGTGTTGTGTCTCACCCCCGGGTATTACATTAGAACCCAGACTTACAGTCTCAACTAGTTTAGACCAGTTGTTGGAATACATGTAAGTCTTACACTGAAATAGATCCTGGATTTTAAATGTCAATCATTCTTGTTGACTTTCAAAGCATTAAAAAAACAAAAATCGATTTTAATTTCTTAAAATATGTAATATTGAAGTTTTCAATAACCATTTGGAGAAAACGTAATTTGTAAATGGAGTGCAGACAGCACATCTAAGAGTTTGTAACTTTGATCTCTCTATATATATATATTTACGAACAACACCAAAGGAAACGATATAAGTATACGTCTTTTACTTTTAGTATTAATCACATTTTCTAATAGTTATTAGTCCCCGACTGGTCCAACCGAAAGGGACTATAGGTTTAATCATCGTCACTATGTCTGTCTGTCTGTTTTTTCGTACGTCTGTCCCACATGTCCGGATGTTTTGGGTTTTCTAATTATGCCTCGAGATATTCAGCTGAAAGTTTGCATACAGCTTTATCATATACTATTACCGATCAAGTTTTATGACGATTTACCCATTTTTGACAGAGTTATAGCCCTTGAACTTAGGAGATAGGAATTTTTTTTTTTTTTCTTTTTTTTTTCACTTTTGTTTTTCAATGCCTGAAGATATAGAGATGAAATGTTGTATAGAGATTTATCATGTACTGTTACAGGTCAAGTTTGACTTTCATGGCGATTTACACAGTTATGACCCTTGGACTTTTTGACATCCGGAAATTTGTTGGACTCAGTAGGATATATAATGCATTGCTTTAGAAGTACTCTCAGAATACTCGTTGAAATGTTTTACGGTTATATTTTTATATATATTTTGATACAAGAGCTCATGACTGTAGTGGAATTTCTAAAAACTCCGGCAATAGTGACCATTTATAGTGATCAGTTACATTGGCCGGTTAAACAGGTTGTTTACCTATAGTGAGCGGGGTTAGGAGACAGCCAGTAATAAAACAGGAAGAAAAACTGTACTCGTGTGTATAATTTCCTTCGTGTGCTTTAACATAATAATTGTATATATAGCCGTAAACACCCCTCTAGGGCCTTGTTACGTTACTGGAGACATTTAACAGGAACGAAATACATGACAGACTAGATTGGTATGTTGGTTTCGGTTGACGCATACTCTTGTCAAACATTGCAAAACTTTGGTCGTGAATTCCATTCCAAATACAGCATGATTATTGTACTTGGGATTTTGCAGATTATGATATGTTTGCATATATATATATATATAATGAATGAATTAATGAGTGAATGAATTAATGAATGAATGAATGCAGGAATGAATGAATGAATGAATATATGGATGGATAAATGGATCGATAATGGATGAATGAATGAACATATGGATGGATTGATGGATCGATGAATGAATGGATGGATGGATAAATTAATGAATCAAGGAATGAATGAATGAATGAATGAATAAATGAATGAATGAAAGAATGAATGAATGAACCAATCAATAAATAGATAAATAAATAAATAAATTAATAAATAAAAATAAATGAATGAATGAATGAATGAATGAATGAATGAATGAATGATGAATGAATGGATGGATGGATGGATGGATGGATGGATGGATGGATGGATGGATGTTTAACGACACCCCAGCATAAATAGGCAAAGGGAGCGAGGGATCTTTTATATGCACATCCCCACAGACAGGAAAGCACATACTACGGCCTTTGTCCAGATGTGGTGCAATGGTTGGAACAGAAAAAAAACAATCAGCTGAATGGATACACTGAGGTTGTTCGATCCTGCAACACAAGCACCTCAAGCGAGCACTTAACCGACTGAGCTAAATTCCGCCCTAAATTTAATTTCTTGCACCACGCCTGTTTTCCTTTGATAATTGTTTTAAAGTTCTCTTAACAGAACTCCAAAAACTCTTTAATTGAGCACTGCTATGGCGGATTGATAAAGTTAAAGTGGGTTTTGTTTAACGATATAACTAGTGCACATTGATTTATTAATCACCGCTTATTGGCTGTCAAACATTTGGCAATTTTGAAGTATAGTCTTAGAGAGGAAATCCGGTACATTTTCCCATCAGTAGCAAGGGATCTTTTTTATGCACCATCCCACAGACATGATAGAACATATCACGGCCTTTGATATACCAGTCGCGATGCACTGACTGGAACGAGAAATAGCCCAATGGGCCCACCGACAGGGATCGATTCCAAACCGACCACGCATCAAGCGAGCGCTTTACCAGTGGGCTACGTCCCGTCCTCTTGGCGGATTGATATGCTCGTTTATTGACAAATCTCACAAATTATTATTGATTTGGGTAGCATGCGAACTGAACCTGGATACAAAATTAACTCTGCCTTGGTGACGTTTTAATTGGACAACTTCAACTCTATACGAGAGCGAGACAAGGAGAACGAATGCAATAAAACCGGGCTGATGGGGATTTTTTTTAATATCTTTTTCTTTCTACCCAATAACTTCTACCATTAAGACAGATTAATAACTCTAATTTAAATTTGTTGAGTGCTTAAAGTTCACAGACTAAAGTTTGCCTTTTGAACATGTAAAAAACAAAAAAAAACAAAAAACACAAAAAAAACAACAACAAAACAAAACAAAACAAAAACCCACCAACAAACAAAAACAAATAAAAATAGCAGCAACAACATTTCATTTCACTTCAACTTATTCTCGTGGTTATATCCAATTACGGTTCAAGCATGCTTTCTTGGGTACACATCTCAGCTATCTGGTTTGTCTGACCAGGACAGTGAGTTAGTTCTTATTGAGAGAGAACAGGGTGTAGTGGTCTTACATCTACCCATTGAGTCGTTAAAATTTGCTCTGGGTGGGAGCCTGTAACGGGCTGCGAACCCAATACCTACCAGACTTAAATCCGATGGCCACCGAGGCCGGTCTCAAACATAACACTGCCGTAACTAGAGCGGACAGAGATAGTTAACTAATTACAAAATTCTAAATCTTAGTAGAGCATTCTGCTTAGTCTTAGATTTCGCTGAGAAATAAACAAAACAAACAAACATACCAATAAACAAAACAAACAAACATACCAATAAACATACAAACAAACATACCAATAAACATACAAACAAACATACCAATAAACATACAAACAAACATACCAATAAACATACAAACAAACATACCAATAAACATACAAACAAACATACCAATAAACAAAACAAACAAACATACCAATAAACATACAAACAAACATACCAATAAACAAAACAAACAAACATACCAATAAACATACAAACAAACCAAAAAGAAAACAAAAATAATTTTTTGTTTTAAATTTGCACATTTGTTATTAACTACGTAGCTGGCATTCTCGATTTTTGTAGTGTTTACTTAAATTTGAAAGACATGTGCATGAAAATTCTTGACTTTTAAGAAACAAATGTGTGGACATTTGATTTATAACTTCATTTTGTTAGCTATGACTAGAACTATTCTAATAACGAACGCATGGAACAGGATATGATTCTAATCATAGTGGCGGGACGTAGCCTGTAGTAAAGGTTGCATAGTACCAAAGAAGAGAGTTCCGTGTCAAAGTTCGAGGTGCACCATCAAATATTTACAGAGTAATAGCAGCTGTGGGTGTGATTGGCAGTAATATGTGACATTGATTATTTGTGCAAATACTATTATCCATTGACAATAAATAAATAAACTTTTATTTGTTATACAGTTGTTATGCAGTATATACCAGAGGTTGAAACTAATGCGGGATACCCCCAAAAATGGAACTGCAATTTTCAGCAAAAATGACGGTTGCTATTAAAAACATTAATTAAATCTCTTAAATGGTATGTCACCCCCCCCCCCCCCCCCCCTTTTCTTGCAGGTAGATTAGATGTGATTTGCCACACTTTTTATTGCTGTAAAGAAAGAAAGAAAGAAAGAAAGAAAGAAAAAAATGTTTTATTTAACGACGCACTCAACACATTTTATTTACGGTTATATGGCGTCAAACATATGGTTAAGGACCACACAGATTTTGAGAGGAAACCCGCTGTCGCCACTACATGAGCTGCTCTTCCGATTAGCAGCAACGGATCTTTTATTTGCGCTTCCCACAGGCAGGATAGCACAAACCATGGCCTTTGTTGAACCAGTTATGGATCACTGGTCGGTGCAAGTGGTTTACACCTACCCATTGAGCCTTGCGGAGCACTCACTCAGGGTTTGGAGTCGGTATTTGGATTAAAAATCCCATGCCTCGACTGGGATCCGAACCTAGTACCTACCAGCCTGTAGACCGATGGCCTGCCACGACGCCACCGAGGCCGGTTTATTGCTGTACTTCCTGGGTGTGTATACGTTGCTTATTGTTTTATTAGTAAACGTTAACATTATCGGCAATAGGAATTGATTTGGTCTAGTAGAACCTATAGTGTTCGCCTGTTGCGCAGTCGGTGGGCCCATTGGGTGTTTTCTCGTTCCAGCCATTGCTCCACAGCATGTTTAATAAAGACCGTGGTGTGTACTATCTTGTCTGTGTGATAGTGTATATAAAATATCGATTGCTGCTGATCAAAAACCCCAAGGAATGGCTGAAGCGATTTTTGTCCCGAATACATAAAATATCTCTTGCTGCTAATCGGACAAGGTAACCCTTCGCATGGTGACATCGGGTTTCCTCTATCATTATTTCTGTGGTCCTTAACCGTGTCTTCGACACTATATAGGCTAACGGTAATTAAAATGCGCTGATTTGGTTGTTAAATAAAACAATTTTCATTCTTTCCACCAATATGTACCAATACCAATTATATTTCTTAATATAAGTAATTTGATAATTTGACATGTCTTTGTGTAGCTTCTCCTTATCCTCCTCCTCTTTCTTCCCATTCCTTCTCTTCTTCGGCTTTCTATCCTTCTCCTCCGCATGCTGCTTCTTCTTCTTTTCCCTCTCTTCTTTCTTCGTTTTTCTTTTCTCCCTACTTCTAGTCATCACATTCCTTCTCTTCTCCGTCTTCGTCTTCTTCTGGTTTTTATCCTTCTTCTTCTTCTAGTCCGCCTCTTATTCAACCCCCACCCCCACCCCCCGGTCTCCTCCTTCCTCCATCTCTTTCTTTGTACAATGTCATCTTTTCCGCTGGGACGGAATGTAGCCTAGTGGTAAAGCGCTCACTTGATGGGCGGGCGGTCTGGGATCGACTTCTGTCGGTGGGCCCGTTGGGCTATTTTTTGCTCCAGCCAATGCAAGGTGCCACCACGACTGGTATATCAGAGGCCGTGGTATGTGCGGTCCTGTCTACGGGATGGTGCATATAAAAGATCTCTTGCTATTAATGAAAAAAAATGTAGCGGGTTTCCTTTCATAGACTATATGTCGAAATTACCAAATGTTTGACATCCAATGGCTGATGATTAATAAATCAATATACTCTAGAGGTGTCGTTAAGCAAACCAGTGGGGTGGGACGTAGCCCAGTGGTATAGTGTTCGTTCGATGCGCGGTCGGTGTGGGATCGATCCCCGTCGGTGGACCCATTAGGCTATTTCTCGTTCCAGCCAGTGCACCACGACTGGTATATCAAAGGCCGTGGTATGTACTATCCAGTCTGTGGGATGGTGCATATAAAAGATCCCTTGCTGCTAATCGAAAGAGTAGCCCATGAAGTGGCGACAGCGGGTTTCCTCTCTCAATATCAGTGTGGTCCGTAACCATATGTCTGACGCCATATAACCTTAAATAAAATGTGTTGAGTGCGTCGTTAAACAAAAGATGTCTTTTAAGCAAAACAAAACAAATCTTTTCTGCTGGTTATTAATAATATTGTTTCTGTTACAGGTACATGGCCATCATCCATCCACTACGCCCTCGACTGACGGGTCGCATCGTCCTCACCATCATCGTGTTCATCTGGCTGGCGTCATTCCTCCTGGCTCTGCCCAACCTGTTGTACGCCGACCTCTTCTTCCAGCCGCTCGCAGACGGCTCCATCAGGACGATCTGCTATCTCTTGTGGCCTGACGGACACAGCAACGAAAGCATGTCAGATTTTGCGTGAGTATACTAGCTTAGGTCAAGTCAGGGCCCCGTTCCACGAAGCGATTTTAGCACTAAGATCACCTTTGTGCAAAAGGTAACTATGCACTTAAGGTGATCTTAGGACTAAGATCGCTTTGTGGAACGGGGCCCAGGTCTGGTCATGGTTTTTAACGTGTACATACAGAACAAGCTGCTGTAGCACACGCCTGTCATGGGCGCAGGTGTTGACGTTCGCCGGTTCCTCCGTCCAGGACAGGAAAAGGTTTCGGGTGGGTGGGAAAGGGGGGGGGGGGGGGGTCGCCCGAGCTGGCACGTGCAAGACAGCAGAAGCAGCTCGACCAGGGCGAAGGTTGGTTTTGATGCTATATTGAATTTGTGAAATGTGCCATAAGATTAAAGCCAAATAGAAAATGGTGCGTAATTTCTTGAAGGTAATTTTGACGCATAATTTAGAATGGTTCATTAAAATTGAAAATGGAGCTAATTGGTCCATTTGACTTAGTTGATCGAAAGGTAGTTTTCTGTGAACTGTTAAACCATTAAACCGACAGATATCAAAACCCGAAATATCGTATTAAGTCCAAGTTGATGACTGTTTTGTTACAGATTGTCATGTCACGCAATCCATTAAACCGACAGATATCAAAACCCAAGACATCATGTTTGTCGTGAATACGATCTTGGAAGTCAAAGTTTGTGAACTGCTCACATGGCGTGTTTCAGTCACTGTCAAGACGACCAATGCATTTTGACAACGTGTAACCATCCATGGTTTAGATACACCTACCAGACTCCATGGCGCAGTGGGTAAACCATCGAGTTTGGGAATGGTAGGCATTATTCCGCTGTTTCAGTCAGCGGTCTGTAGGTAGTACTAAACCACATAACTTCCGGCTTGGTCAAAGTTTTGATAGAGAAGTGAACACCACAAGTCCTGTGATTGGTGACAAATGTGAGTGTGTTGGTTGTAAACAAAAATAGTTTCATCTGGACAAAACATGTCTGCAATTTTATTTCATCTATACCACTGTGTCGAGTAGCCTTGTGCTTGAAACATGTATGGGGTACATGTAAAAAAAATATTCGAATTTTGTGCGGAACTAGGGTAGTCATAGACGCTACCCGTTATCTCAGAAATGAACAGCTTGATCCCCAATGTTTTTCCGATTCACTTTAAGGGTGAGGGGTGGTAGTATATATATCCGTGGCGTTTATGTCGATTGATACCCTGCAGGTAGGAGTTTTAGCCACATATGTTACTATTGTCGTCTATGGGATTTGATTTGGTAGTATGTAGACCGAATATAGGTCATTTGAAAAGAGTGTCCCTTTTCTTTATTTTTATTGTTGGAATCTGATAACTGATTTGAAAGTTAGGTTATGCAATAATTATGGTGTAAAACAGGGATGATTTCTGCATCTAGAACTGGATTCCATATTACGTAGTGTCTGGCTTATCTACTAAGGTCGTTCCAGCCAGTGCACCACGACTGGTATACCAAAGGCCCTGGTATGTGCTACCATGTCTGTTGTATGGTGCATATAATAGACCCGTCGCTATTAATGGAAACAAATGTAGCGGATTTTCTCTCTAAGACTATATATCAAAATTACCAAATGTTCGACATCCAATAGCCGATGGGCTCTAGTGGTATTGTTAAACAAAACAAACTCTTTTTTTATCTACTGAGATTTAATGAGAGTTGCTTCCCTTTTTGGACCCGTAGAAATAAAGAGTGGTAACCAGCCTCGGTGATGTCGTGGTTAAGCCATCGGACATAAGGCTGGCAGGTACAGAGTTCGCAGCCCGGTACCGGCTCCCACCCAGAGCGAGTTTTATCGACTCAATGGGTAGGTGTAAGATCATTACACCATCTTCTCTCTCACTAACCACAAACCCACTTTCCTGGACAGACAGACCAGATAGCTGAGGTGTGTGCCCAGGACAGCGTGCTTGAACCTTAATTGGATATAAGCACGAAAATAGGTAAAGAATAAGAAGAGTGCTAACATTGCAAACTCCAGGTGACGAACTTGCTATCTATTTATATATTTATTAGAATGACGTCACGGGGCTACGTTGTTGTTGTTGTTTGTTTTGTTTTTTTTTGTTTTTTTTGTTTTTTAATTCCTACATAATGTTTGTATTCTCGCCAATGTAAAAAAAAAAAAAATACTTGTGTTGAGTAAAACCTTTTTGTGAGTGTGGAAAAATCGTTTGGCAAATACAATTTACACCGACTGATCTACACACATAATTATCATCTGGACAGACGACATTAGCGTTCATCTGTGCCAAGGATACAGAGCTTGAGCTTTAATTGGATAAAAGGACGACCATTATGGAAAAATTAAAGACTAAATTGGATAATCGTCCTGTCTGGCTATATCTAAATACGGATGTGGTTTGTGTTGTTTTTGGAAACTTATCAGATAATTAGTTTGGATTTGATTAACACCGATAGCCGAAAATACTGTTTTTAATAAACGATATTAAGATATAATTCTGGCACATTGCGACAGATGTAATTATTACTAAACAGATTTGCAAAACTAATGATTAAGCATCCCACTAAATTTACCAAAGGTCGTGAAATTCCTTCTTTTGTTGTGTGGGATAGGTCTCGTTCCAACAACTGATCCACACATGGTATAACAAAACCCGTGAGGTGTATGTTGTTTAATTTGTGTGAAAGTCCATATATATTTTTCAAAAAAGTACGGGAACCTGAAATGTTAATGTTAATATCAACTATTAGACCGAACATACGTTTTTACCACTGACATCCTTGTAAAGAACGTTCAGGTCTGTTTATCAACACACCAAAACACATTCCATACTTCGCACGTGCATCACGCAGTTGCCCCTTACACGTGAGTGGGGTGTCATTCTCGATTTTGACAATTTCCAGTAAGGTCGATTAATCACAGTGGAACATTATTTCTGTTATTATCTTTTTTATTTTGTTGATCATACAGTTTTTATTGTTTTGTTTTTAGTCATTTTTTATTGTTTGAATTTGCGATTTACTAATAAAAAAACCGTCAACATTAATATTTCATATCGGACCCCAATCGTCCTTCAAGATCTTTGGTAGTCATAAAACCGACGGTAATATTGAACTACCGGTTGTAATGTTTGCCCAATTAATTCATTATTACCATATAACCATTCACCACAGCTAATATACCGTACAAGTTTGGCAATTGTAAATTCTTATTAGAGTTCCCCTACTTTTTTGAAGAGTATATATGGCCAGAGTGACGACTTTAAAGGGGCATTCCTGAGTTTGCTGCAATTTTTACGATGTTGTCGCAGGGGCATGCGCAGGAAATTTTACAGGGGGGGTCGAGGTGTCTGGCGAAGCCCGATAACATCTCAGTACTTCCATATCCATTCACAGGAATGTAAAAAATCGGGATATGAAAACTTTTTTCGCCTTGAGCGGGTGGGGGGGGGGGGTCGTCGTCCCCCCCCCCCCCCCCCCCCCCCCCCCTGCGCACGCGCCTGTGTCGACTAACAAACACTTTTTAACGATTGTAATTACATATCAAATATATTTTTTCTGCATAAAATATTAGTGGATGTGTATTAAACGTGTTTCTAATCGTTTGAAGACAAAATCCAGTTTGGGCTTTTTACAAATATTAAGACGAACAGAAACACATTGAATATACAGACACTAATTTTCTAAACAAGAAAATATATTTAATATGTAAGTTTAATTGTAGACATATTTTATTTTTCGGAAACATTTTACAATGCAGCAAACTCAGGAATGTCCCTTTAAGGATTTATTTTCTAATCCTCTTTGGTTATAATTATGTCTCGATTTCCATATGTTTGGTGCAATTTAATCAAATGAGCACAGCCATTACTAAAAACAAAATACACATTTTTCAATTTATAGAGATCCGTGCATGATAACAAAATCAACAAAGGCTCACATACTATTTGCAAAGGAAATGAAAGGGATATTTCTTTAACAACATCTCAGCACATTTGTAAACTAAGGCTATTTGGTGACTAACATAATATGGCTATTTCGTCACTTTTATGGAGAAAAGAGGGAGATAGAGAAAAATAGGAAAAGCCGCTCTCGCCACATAGGCTATCCCTACCGATAAAGCAGCAAGGCTTATTTTATATGCACTTTTCCATAGGCAATCCACAGATGGCCATCGATCCTTCAACCCATCGCACCTCGGGTGAGCGCTCGACCAACTGAAATAAATCCCTGCCCCAACATACACTTTGGTTAATCGGATGAAACCATAGTGGAAGCTGATATTGTCGTCTTAAGGTAATATGGGGGCGCGGTCGGTACAGGATCGATCCCCTTTCGGTGGACCTATTGGGCTATTTCTTGTTCCAATCACGAATGGAATATCAAGGGCCGAGGTATGTGTTATCCTCTGTTAGATAGTGGGCATAAAATGTTTTCTCTCCAAGATTATACGTTAAAATTAACAAACGTTTGACATCCAATAGCAGATGGGAGCGGTACGTAGCTCAGTGGCACAACGCACGACTGATGCTCGATCGATCTAGGATCGATTCCCGTCAGTGGGCCCATTGGGCTATTTTTCGTTCCAGCCAGTGCTCCACAACTGGTGTAATAAAGGCCGTGGTATGTACTATTCTGTCTGTGGGATGGTGCATATAAAAGATCCCTTGCTGCTAATCAAAAAGAGTAGCCCATGAAGGGGCGACAGCGGGTTTCCGCTCTCAATATCTTTGTGGTCCTTAACCATATGTCCGACGCCATATAACCGTAAATATAATGTGTTAAAGCGGCAGTATCCGGAATATTTATATTATTTAAGCATATAGAACAGAAAATCCAATTACGTTTGGTTCATATATGACGTCGCACTCCGCATTGGTTTCACTACGCTGGGTTATCCAGGTCAAAAACAAAGCCAGTATTTCGAAAGTGGGACACTTTTGACGGGCTCCCACCGATTTTCATTGGCTTATCACAAGTATAGAATTCCCCAACAAGAGATTACGTGAGATTTCGCAATTTTTGAACAAATTTAACTGTCTTAATTGAGGGGTCGTCTCATATCTCCAAAACATATTTATATCCATAGAGGTATGGTACAGCGCCTTTCCAGGGGTTGGTGGGTGGGGGATTTGCCTTGAAATTTTGACAGTGGCCAGCTGTTGGCATAGGCGTTACTTGTAACGGGGTGTTACTAATTACGTAACGTTCTAGGGGTAGAGGAAGAGGGTACTGTGTTCGATTTACGTAACATTTTTCAAGACTATATATTATTTTTATTCATTACTTAGACCTAAAAAGGTGTTTTTTGGAAATGCGCGGTCAGTCTAGGATCGATCCCCATCGGCGGGTATATAAAAGACCATGGTATGTGATATCCTGTCTGTGGGATGGTACATATAAAAGATCCCTTGCTAAAAAAAATGTAGCGGGTTTCCAAGGCGCGTGTGCAGGGATTTCAGCGCGGTTGGGGTTATAGACTGTGTTGAGCGAAGTTTATATGGGGCCATGCTCCCCCAGAAAATACATTTCAGTTTGTTTTAAGCTTGGGCAAGTAAGGGTTTCGACCTCCAATACCCTCCCCCTGCACATGCACCCGATTCCTCTCTAAGATTATATGTCAAAATTACCAAATGTGAGACATCCAACAGCAGATGGAAGGAAGGATAGGATATGTTTTATTTAACGACGCACTCAACACATTTTATTTACGGTTGTATGGTGTCAGATGATTATTAAATCAATAACTTTGATGTCGTAATAAAAACACACACACACACACACACACACACCCCCACCCCCAACTTTACCCTTTCCAAACGAAATTATTTGAATTTGTCGATTTTAACACGTAAAATTAAGAAGTGAAAACGTACTTTAGTATATTTTATTTTTAAAATATATACATGATTAATGTGTTACTAGTATACAAACGAAACTTTGAAAGTTCTACTAACACTTTTTAAAATATTAGTTCTGAAATAGGAAGGTACGACTGTCGATAATAAGTTGTCAAGATCAAACCGGTTTTAACGAACGACTCTAGTACCGTATCCTCAACCGAACGTTCTTCGTACAGCGCAATATTTCTCTTTTAATGTTTTGAGACGAACCCTACAATTGTAAATCGGCAAACGCACGTGTTAACTGAAACTGACAACAGGCTGTCGTTTGTTCTTTGCCGAGCTATGGCGGCACAGGCGACGAATCAAACGTATACTTTTGACGATATATGTTCATAGCGAACACACACGACTTTTTTAAAAGTGCATTTGAGCTTGTATTTCACATTTGTACATAATGTTATAATATGGTAACCAGAGAATGTAACGTTAAGTGCGTTGTTAAATAAAACAGTTCCTTCCTTCCAATAGCAGATGCTTAATAAATAAATCTGTTCCAATGGTGTAGGTAAACAGATCAAACTTTTCTTCCCCCCCCCCTTTTTTTTTTAACAAACTTTAACTTTCTTAAGATAATGCTGAGAGATGGGTATTTAAAAAAGTTTAAAACCATCAAGCACATTAATGGGCTTGTCCACCCTCAAGTGATTCTTTACGTGTTTGCTGTTTTGTGTAGACGTAACATGCCGGAAGCGGGAGCGGAGTTTACAGCATGCAGCATCCCGTTGTAAATGTTAGTGTAACAAAAATTACTTGTTCTCCGGTCTTAGCTTAACAATGTCAAGAGCGTTACCTGAAAATAACCCACATGGTGTTCCTGGTGTTTCGAATATGTGGGGATAGAGTCGAACCCGTATTACAAAAGAACAATATCATATATGCATATGGGCTCCCATTTTCGTCAGTAAGCCAGCTGGGTTTTGCCCGAATCAAATGAAAATCTGGATAACAAACTTTTTTCCCATTACCATTATCAACAAACAGCTATATAGGGTTGTAAATGAATCACTATGTATTTTTACATGGATTACAACTAATTTTGCAGTTAGAATGGCAACCCTTGCAATTAACAAAATGTCCACGGCAAAAAAAAACCCATGCCACTGAAAACAAAACCCCTGAATAG
This sequence comes from Gigantopelta aegis, assembly GCF_016097555.1. Lineage (NCBI taxonomy): Eukaryota > Metazoa > Mollusca > Gastropoda > Neomphalida > Peltospiridae > Gigantopelta > Gigantopelta aegis. The sequence continues at coordinate 62,796,036 of NC_054706.1, forward strand.
TCAAAAGCAAAAAAGTGCCGTGGAAAACTAGAATCTCCGAGGCTGTGGGCAATTGCAGGGTTTGGAATGATGGAGATACATGGTAACAAGGCCTCAATTTAGCACACTTTGTCCCAATATCTCTATAGTTTTTATTCAAATTTGAGAATTTCCTTCATTACCCACCAACCCCACCCCAACCCCGTCCCGAGCGCTTATGCATTATGGTCATTGTGGTATATCGTAGTCAACAGTGACGAGTCTAGGATTTGATTACCGAAAGGTGGGTGTAAATGGTTTAACTGCACACAAAAAAAGGGCAGTGGTTAAAATTGGGGAGATTGTTACTGCATACAAAATGGTTGTTTTTAGTCATTAGTGAAAATCAGTTGTCCGCACAATAAAAGGTTAGTTGACAGTGCTCCCGAATCAGTCATTATCACCATCCTTATCAGATACATTTTGCTTAATGTTGGTAAGAACAGAATCTTTGCAATGCATTACCAGTAAATACCTGTCCAAAAAAAAGTTTGGTTTTGTTTAATAGCACCACTAAAGCATATTGATTTATTAATCATGGGCTAATGGAAGTCAAACAGTTGGTACTTTTGACATAATATAGTCTTAGAGAAGAAACCCGCTACATTTTTCCATTAGTAGCAGAGCGACCGTACATCAGGCGAGCGCTTTACCACTGTGCTACGTCCCGCTTCTGTCTGTACCAATGGAACGGAATGTTCAAATAGCCAGACGATAAATGCGACAGCTTGTCTAGTTTCATAGAAATACCAAGGGTTGTTGTTATATATCAAATGGAATTCTACTTCAGTTTAGCACCAAAGGTTCTAAAGCTAAAGTATTTATTTACTGACACAACTAGAGCACATTTATGTATCAATATCCGGCTACTGGATGTCAACCATTTGGTAATTCAGAGGAAAGCTGGGGCAGGACGTACACCAGTGGTAAAGTGTTCGCTTGATGAGCGATCGGTCTAGGATCGATCCCCGTCGGTGGACCTATTGAGCTATTTCTCGTTCCAGCCAGTGTTCCACAACTGGTGTAACAAAGGCCGTGGTATGTACTATCCTGTCTGTGGGATGAGGCATATAAAGGATCCCTTGCTGCTAATTGAAAAGAGTAGCCCATGAAGTGGCGACAGCAGGTTTCCTCTTTCAATATCTGTGTGGTCCTTAACCATATGTCTGACGCCATATAACCGTAAATAAAATGTATTGAGTGCGTCGTTAAATATAACATTTCCTTTCCTTCCTTCAGATGAAAGCTATTAATTTGTTGGGGTTATTTTAGCAGCAAGATATATTTTTATATGCACTTTGCCACAGACAGGACAGCACATACCACGGTCCTTTGATTTACCCGTCGTGGGGCACTGATTCAGACGGAAAAACAAAAACAACCAACTGTTAAAGTATGTAGGTCTGAAAGATAATGTAAGAGGTTAATGCAAATTTCCACACTTAGTGTGGCTTGAACATTTATATAACCATAACCGTCCATTAACGTTTACATGATTCCCCGGGGCGCATGGGGCTGCCAGTTGTGTTGTTTGTTTGTTTGTTTGGTTTGGTGAGAAGTGTTTTTTTTTTTTGTTTTTTTTTTTTTTTTTTTTTTGGGGGGGGGGGGTCCTTCTTCTTCTTTGGCTTTTTATAAGGGTGGTGGTGGGGTTTTCTGTTTGCTTGTTCGTTTGCGTGTTTGTTTGTGTTTGCTTTGTCTTATTGTTTTGGGTTTAATGTTTAGTTTTCGTTTGTTTATTTGTTTGTTTTGTGTTTTTTGTTATTTTTTGTTTCTTGTTGATGATGGGTTGGGGTTGTTTGTTTTTTTGCTCTTTTTAAAATATTTTATCTTGCTGTCGTTGTTCTTTATCTTTTTTTTTTTTTTTTTGGGGGCTGTTTTCGTTTCTTTTCTTCTTTTTTTCTTTTTTTTAATGAACTTCAGTAACAATATGTTAGAGGTAAAATATATTGTTTGTATTTCTTTTGGTTTTTGCATGGATGTATGTACTGACTTGTTAAAAACCATCTCTACTACAGTTACAAATACCTTTATGGTTTTAGATAAAATATCTGTTGGACTCTCTGACATACAGATATACGATTTTGGTTATGCAAATGGCTTTTGGTCATTTCGATCTGAATAATCACTTTGCTTGCAGGATATTAAAGTCAGTCCATTGTTAATAATTATTAGTTTACGTGCAAAATGTTAACGAGTACTGAGCGCCGTTTTGGAAGGGTGGAAAATCAATTTCTATATTAACTTTATTGCTACTGACATCGATGGACTTTGCAGTGTCGGTTTTAATAATGGACGAAGGAAACAATGGCCATCTAATTTAACACGAAGACACATAAGTCTGGGTACAATCAGACATTTTCAATACAGTTTCATATGAGCTCACGACTAATACATTGACGGTCGTGTCACTGTAATGTGTTATACTGCTGGAAAAGGTGCATATTAAATCATCACCTTGAGGCTGAAATCGTGTCAGCATCGATGGTGTACTTAGTTCGCCTCCCGCTACCAGCTCCCACTAACCACTAACTATTAACTACTGTCATGGGAAGACAGTCCAAATAGCTAAGGTGTATATCCAGGACAGTGTGCTTGAACCTTAATTGGATATAAGCACGAAAATAAGTAGCAAAAAAACAAAAAACAAACCACATTTCAATACTTGAATAAGAATAAGTTGCGAATCCAAATAAAAGGTTTTGGGGTGCGGGGGTGGAGGTGGGGGCGTACTCCACAGGTATTGAGGGGCTACCCACATTGGGGCACCCACACACACTCTCTCTGTTCTGTCTGTCTGTCTGTCTGTATCTCTCTCTCTCTCTCTCTCTCTCTCTCTCTCTCTCTCTCTCTCTCTCTCTCTCTCTCTCTCTCCCTGTTTTTCTTCCTCTCTCTCTTCCTGTCTCTCCCCCTTCGCCCTCCCCTCTCCATGTCTCTCCCCTTCTTTCTCCATCTTTCTATCCCCCCTCTTTATACGTTTCTCTCCCCTCTCTTTGTATGTCTTTCATTCTCTGTATCCCTCTCTCTGTCTCCCCTCTCTCTTTCAGTCTATACTCTCTCTCTCTCTCTCTCTCTCTCTCTCTCTCTCTCTCTCTCTGTCTCTCTCTCTCTCTCTCTCTGTCTCTCTCTCTCTCTCTCTCTCTCTCTCTCTCTCTCTCTCTCTCTCTCTCTCTCTCGTCTACGCCAATGGTGCACCCCCTCTAGAGTGTTACATTCCATACGTACAACGAAATTATGATTAATTTACCGAAAAATACAACACAATGATTGTACACAAAAGTAGCTATTTGTGAAGAAAAAAAATCGCTTGTGCATTAATTCTTCTCGCTAGATGCCTAGTTATTTTCTTTCAACAGCGTGTGTCGTATTTATGAAGTAAACAAACGCATCTGGCGATTTCTACCGTAAATAATCAACTGCACGCCCATTATTACTACCAGTTCAATTAACGATGTAACACATTTATTAGTGGTGTGTGTTGTAATACTAAAATAGTGGTGATATTTAACACGGTAGATTGTTCGCCTGATGTGTTGGTTCCTAAGATCGAACTACCTCTGCTGACTCGTTATTTTTAGGGTTTATTAAATATCGTGGTATGTACTATCCTGTCATTGGAAATGTATATATAAAGAACTGGGCTCGACTTTGTTTGTAGAAAGCATGTTACTAAATAGGTCTAAACCCTAAATCTTCTCGTTAATACTCACATATAGGCAGGGTACCTTGTATTGTAAAACAAAATGTATTTACTTTTTGAAAACAATCCTCGAATATTTAGGTATGTTGTGTATTGTTTCATAGTCTGAAACATTGTACGTTTATTATACGTTTGTTCTATGTCGCTTAAAGACATGATCTGTTAGAATGTCCGAATATGTACAATAACTTGACTACACTATTGTGTAATAAATAATGATTCGTCTTCACAATTAGTACTGAATCATAACGGTTCATTTATTATATCTTCATATGTCTCAACTCTCTCTCTCTCTCTCTCTCTCTCTCTCTCTCTCTCTCTCTCTCTCTCTCTCTCTCTCTCTCTCTCTCTCTCTCTCTCTCTCTCTCTCTCTCTCTCTCTCTCTCTCTCTCTCTCTCTCTCTCTCTCTCATTCTTTCTGTTTGTCTCTTTTTCTCTTTCTCTCTTTCTCTTTTAGCTAGAATCCGTCATCATCATTATCAAGATCTTTGTGGCTTTCTTTCAGATACAACATCTTGCTCATGGTGCTAAACTACTTTCTGCCTCTTCTGACGCTGGCTGGAACCTACGCGCGGATTGGCTGGGAGTTGTGGGGAAGCAAGGCGATTGGAGAAAATATCCCGATGCAGGCAGAGCGCATCAAGAGCAAGAGGAAGGTAAAGAAATAGAGAACACTACTACATGAGTGGCCGTTACCGGTCTCGGTGGTGTAGTGGTTAAGCCATCGAAGTTGAGGCTGGTAGATAATGGGTTCGGACCCCGTTACCGGCTCCCATCCAGGGTGAGTTTAACAACTCAATGAGTAGGTGAATGGCCACTACACCGACTTCTCTTTTCAGGGCTCGAACTTAAGGGCGGCACCGACGGCAATTGCCGTCGTTGAGATATAAATTGCCGTAGGTAGAGAGCATCACGATGGCACTTTTGTGCCGTCGGTAAAGCTCCTCAATTATGGCGAAATGTACACACCTGGTGTACATTATCTGCCAATATTTAACATTTGCACATTTAAAAAATGTCTACATATAACAAGATAGCCTTTTAGTCAGGTTTATTTCCTGCAAATGTCACTTAAAAAAAA